>NC_044984.1:118693844-118973248 GCF_008728515.1 Papio anubis
GAATTTCATTGTCTCACAGTTCTGGAGGCCAGAGGCTGAAATTGAGGGGTCCACAGGACCAGACTCCCTCCAAAGTTCTCCATGGAATAATCTGTCCCGGGCCTCTCGCCCAGCTTCCGGTGGTTGCTGGCAATCTCTGCCGTTCTTTAGCTGGTAGCTGCGCCACTCCAATCTCTGCCTCTGTCTTCACATGGTGTCCCTCATGTGTCTGTGTTCTCTCCTCTTCTTCGTCGTCTTTTTTTTTTTTTTGACAAGGTCTTGCTCTTTTGCCCAGGCTGGTGTGCAGTGGCAGGATCTCTGCTCACTGCAACCTCTGCATCCCTGGACTCAAACGATCCTCCTGCCTCAGTCTCCCAAGTAGCTGGGACTATAGGCATGTACCATCACACCTGGCTAATTTTTGTTTTTTTGTAGAGACAGGGTTGCACCATGTTGCCCAGGCTGGTCTTGAACTCCTGAACTCAAGAGATCCACCCGCCTTGGGCTCTCAAAGTGCTGGGATTACACTCTCCTCTTCTCGTAAGGACACCAGCCCTTGATCAAGGCCCACCCTAACCCAGTATGACCTCCTCTTAACTTGATCACATCTGCAAAGATCCTATTTCCAAGTTAAGTCACGTTCATGGGTACCTGAAGTTAGGACTTGGATATATCTTTAGGGGACACCATTTAATCCACTACAGAGCCCTTATTTGCATGTCATTTGTCCCTGTGTGTGTTCCTGTGTGTGTGCATGTATGTGTGTGTATTAACTCGTGGGAGTTCACCTCACTGTCACGTCCTTCAGCACGTAATAGGGCTGTGTTTCTCAAACACTCCAGGCACAAAAGCTCACACTCAAATGATGTATGTGCAGGCTGCCAGCAACATCACAAAACCCTGTATCTGAGTCTTCTCCCGGAATGAGCCTGGAACAAGACTCCCCGAGTCTGAGAGCCACAGCTCAGTGCTTCTTGTTGCTCATTTCCTTCCCAGGAGACAGCAAGCCAACATGCTGGGGTGCCCTTGTCCTCGGGCAGGGCTGAGAGAATATCGTTGAAGAGCTCCAAATGTCTCACTCTCCCCACTGGCTTCACAAAAGGGGGATTCAGAGCTCCGGTGGGAAGCAGACAGGTGGAGCATGTAAGGGGCTGTCTGCTGAGAAGAATGTGGCAATTCATCCTGAGGATCTGTGAGCTGGCTGGGATGGTGGAAATTGGGCCTGATCTGCAGAGTGGCCCAGAGGAGCAGGGAAGCAGGCATGGGTTACCCAGAGCCTCCAGGACATCATCCCCCTTGGGAGGAGGCAGACTAGCCTGGACCAGGGCTCACTGCAGAATAAAGTGAATGGTGTCCCAGGACTCAGGATCAGGGGCCTTTGCAGCCTGGTGTCCTCCTGCCCAGTGCTCAGCTGATGGGGAGGCTGGTAAGGCTGCAAATGGCATTGGAGGGGGCCCACCTCATCCATTCCTGACCAGTTAGTGGAGATGAAAAGGCTAGCCCTCCTCAATCAAATAGAGAACTTCTTTGATGTTTAGTGTGAAGGATTCAAACACCATTTTTCACCGTGACTGCAATGGACTGAATGTATCCTTCCAAAATTTATATGCTAAAACTTTAATCCCCAATGTGATGGCATTAGGAGGTGGGGCCTTTGAGAATTAGGTCATGGGGGTAGAGCCCTTGTGAATGGGATTAGTGCCCTTACAAGGAGTTACAGGAGACAGTCTTCTCCCTCTTCCTCTCTCTCTCTCTCTTTCTTCCCACCCTCCACTACCTCTCTCTCTCTCTCTCTTTGACCTCCCACCATGTGGTGCCTTCTGCCATGTTGTGACACAGCAAGAGGGCTCTCACCAGATGCCAACACTTGATATTGGACTTCCTAGCTTCCAGAACCACGAGACAATAAATTCCCATTCATTATAAGTCACCCAGTCTGTGGTATTCTATATTGCAACACAAAACAGACAAAGACAGGAAGACAAAAAATTAAATTGGAACAAATCATTTTAATGTTCAGAATATGTGATTATTAATTTCTTGGGCAAAATCTTGCCCCAAATTGGTCTCAGGGAAGCTTCATCCTGTCCTGCAAGAAGCTTTTCCTAACACCATTGTATCAGTTTTCCATTGCCACCATAATGCCACGTGATGGTCATATGACCTCAGTTCATTGCACACACTTATGGAATCAGTGAAGGGCCAGTTTAGTGGCTTGACTGTCTGGTTGGGCTCGCTCATGTGTCTGGGGGCCAGCTGACAATTGACTGATCTAGGCTGACCTCAGCAGGAGTGACAGGGACTAGCCTGGGCAGGTTCCCATGGTGATGACAGAGGCCCTCAAGAGCAACAGGAAACCTGGAAGACCTCTGAGGCCTAGCTGGGAACTGCCGCACCATCACATCTGCCTCAGTTCTATTGGCCAAAGCAAGGCACATGGGTGGCCCAGAGTCCGGATAAGAAAGTACTGCAAGGTTCTAAAGCAGAGAGCTTGGATCTGGGACAGGGACGAAGATTCAGAGCCATTGTCATCACCTAACACAACCGCCTCTCCTCAAAGACTCCTGAGCTCCAATGTAGCTCAGTGCTTCAGGACCCAGTGAATTCTATATTTTCTGAGACAGGTCACAACTTCTGGTCCACAAGCTCAGACGTGCCACTCTCCAAAATAAATTCATTTTTCTCTAACTCAATTTCTATGCGAAGCCCCCAATCCACCTCTTGGCTGAACAGAATCTCAACCAATATAGGGTCATTTTGTTAAAATCAGAATGTTCTGGGGGTAGTTTATGGTATCTCCTTCCATTCCTTAAAGGGGTTGGGTTTGAGATCTACAAGGTCTTTGGGGATATTCAGCAGGGAAGCCCTCCGACATTTGCTGAGCTTTCCAAATTTCCTGTGTGGACTGGGTCACTGCCCAAAGTTTAAGGGGCCCCTCTCTCTCCTGGTCTTCACTTCAAGGCCTTCTACCTCAGGACTGCCAGGCCCTTCAGGGGGAGGGGAGGGCGGGTACTCCCCAGGGACCCTCAGATATGCTCACGCCAAACTCTGGGGCCACAGGGCACCCATGGGAATAAATCCAGACCTACTGTCCCACTCGTCAGAGTGTTTCTGATACTGTGCAAGCTGGCATGAGGAAACTTCTAGAAAGCAAGGCTCTGGTCTTCTTGGCTCTCAAATCCCAGGACCACGTCATCTCAGCATGGCGTTCCAAGCCTGAGATGGTCTGCAGGAGGTCGGGAGCGGCCCTTCTCGGATGTCCTGGCTAATTGCCTCTGTGGTCCCCTTCTCTGAGGAATTTCCATTCTCTCTTGGCAAGAGTAGGGAGAGGGCTGTATTGACCCTGGAAATATCCAATCTCCCATTTAGGCCCAACTTCCAACTTTCGATGCTCAAGAGTCAAAAATTAATATATTTTGTTCTTCTCTGTATTTCTGCTGGAACATCCCTTTCCAGAAGCTGTACTAGCAGAAAACCAGGGAAAGGAGTTCATATTTCAAACTATGGCCACATCATATTTCTATGAATGGTACTACGGGACTGGACCTTATTCATCACCCAGGGAGGGATTGTAAGTGTTGGGAAAAACTGGATCTGGATGACCTCAATTCCAGTCCTGGCCCAGTCACTTGCAAGCTTAACCTCTGAGCTTGCGTCTACCCAAGCAGGCTGGCAGCATATCTGAAAAATGCATGTGTTAGGCAGAATAATGGCCCTCTCCAAAAGGCGTCCCCACCTTCATCCCAGGAACTTGCAAATATGTTGGGTTACATGGCAGAGGGGAATTAAAGTTGCTCATCAATGACCCTGAGATGGAGATGTTGTCCTAGATTATCTGGGTGGGCTCAGCATCATCACAATGTCCTTAAAAGTGAGAGAGAGAGAGAGAGGCAGAAGTAGAGAGAACCAAAGGAAGATATGGCCATGGAGGGAAGATCTAGAGAGGGTAGCATGAGAAGGACTCAGCCATGAGCCTGGGGCTGGGGGTGGCCACCAGAGCTGGAAAGGTAAGGAGGTGATTCTCCCCAGAGCCTCCAGAAGGAACCAGCCCTGCTGAGACCTTGGTCTTAGCCCTGTGAGACCTGTGTCAGAGCTACAGTGCTGGAAGATGACAAATGTGTGTGTTTTTAAAGTCACTAAGTTTGGGCTGGGCTCGGTGGCTTACACTTGTAATCCCAGTACGTTGGAGGCCGAGGTGGGTGGATCACCTGAGGTCAGGAGTTCAAGACCAGCCTGGCCAACGTGGTGAAACCCTGTCTCTACTAAAAATACAAAAATTAGCCAGGTGCGGTATTGCACACCTGTAGTCCCAGCTACTTGGGAGGTTGAGGCAGGAGAATTGCTTGAACCTGGGAGGCAGAGGTTGCAGTTAGCTGAGATCATGCCATTGCATTCCAACCTGCGTGACACGGCGAGACTCTGTCTCAAAAAAACAAAATAGAATAAAGTCACTAAATTTGTGATAATTTGTCGCAGTAGCATGAGAAACCCACACAGTGGCTGTGAAAGTCCTTGTGAATGGAAAGTGTCAGCAGAGGGGAGACATCACTCAGTCCAGCCACACACCACCAGTGCCAGAGGTGGAGCCTGAGCTCCAGCAGGAGAGAGACCTGGGTTCGAATGTCACCTTCACTGCTGGTGAGCACAGAAACCTCAGGCCTGTCATCCCACCTCACTGAGCCTCTCTCCTCTTCTATAGAAATCATCCCTGCCCTTGGGCTGAGGCAAGGTTCAAGGAGATGATGCGTGTGACATGCTTAGTGTGGACCTGGCCCAGGACGGACCTGAAAACATTTAGTGGTAAAGACAAAGAAGAAAGGGTAGCCAAAAAGGAGTCACCTTGTTCTGTGTATGAGTGACCTCCAGTTATAGAGAGACTGGCTGATGCTAGGGATGGATGGATGGACAAATGGATGGATAGATAGATAGATGGATGGACAAAGAGATGGATAGATAGATGGATACATAGATACATAGATAGATGGTAGATAGATCAAGATAGACAGATGATAGATCAAGATAGATGATAGATCAAGATAGATGATAGATAGATCGAGATAAATGATAGATACATAGATACATAGATAGGTCAAGATACATGATAAATAGCTAGCTAGCTAGATTAGATAGATACTTCAAGGTACTTGGATTAGAAATAGTTTCTTAGACATGTAGAATACAAGAATATCCATTGCAGTTTTATTCATAATAACCCCAAACTGGAAATAACCCAAATGACCACAAGTTACAGAATGGACGAAGCAGATGATGGTATTTTCACACAAAAGAATATCATTCAGCAAGTAAAAGAACAAACTACTAACACACCCAGCAATGCGGGTGGATTTCAAGAGTATTATGTTGGCCAAAAGAAGCTAGGCACAAAGAGGCCACGTTGTGAGGTGCATCTGCAGTTGATCCAGGTAGTCGGCATCTTCCTTCAGGTGAAAAAGATGAAGCTTAGTTGTCTTCAGGCACAAGCCATCAGCGGTGATGAAAGCCAACATAATGGATGTCCTGGGGGTCGCTGCCTGGGAGGGGGAGTGAGGGAGCCCTTGGGGCGTGGGCGGTGTCCTGTGCTTTTACCTGGGTGCTGGTCACTTAGGGGCGTATTTGTAAAAACGTACCAAGCTGCACCTTCACAATGTGTGCACTTTGCCTTTGAAAATTACACCCCAATAAGAATAAGATAACAAGAAATTGTAGATTCTACACCCGGAGCCCACAGACGGACTTGGTTCTAAGTGTTTGGGGAAGGAAGATAAAGGGGGTTGCCAGGTGTGGGTTCTGGTGTTACTGAGCCTCCCAGTGTCCTTTCCAGACCCAGGGAGCTGGCGAGCATCTCCAGGGTCCTCAGGTTCGTCCCAGGAAGACAAGCAGCCCGTGAGTCGGTGCTGTCCCTGGCTAAGAGCTTTCCCTGGCTGCCTCCACAACCCAGGACCTGCCACCCACAAGCAAAGTAGGGAGGACAGCCTCTCCTGTACCCGAGCCCAGCAGGGAAGCCACACCCTCCCCACTGGGCTTCTCCTGCTGTTGGCCCTGGGGACTCACCCAACAGAGAAAGCTACCTCCTGCCCAAGCTGCCCCTATAGTCCCGATCTTGGCCCCCTTCCTCCTCTTTCTCCTCCCCTTCTCCCCTCTCTCGTCCTTCTCTTCCTCCTCTTCTTCTTCCTCCCCTTTTCCTTCCCTCATCCTCCTCTCTTTCCTTTTCCTCCTCCTCCTTTCCTTCCTCTTCCTCCTCCTTCTCCCCCTCTCCTTCTCCTCCTCCCCTTCCTCTTTCTCCTCCCCACTCCCCTCTCTCTTTTTCCTCTTCCTCCTCCTCCTCTTACTTCTCCTCTTCCTCCTCCTCTTTTCCTTCCCTCTTCCTCCTCTTCTACCTCCTCCTTTCCGTCCCCCTCCTCCTCCTCTTCTTCACTGGGGAGTAAGAGACCGTCCAAGTGTCCCCGCCCACCTGCAGTCACGTGGCCTCCATCAGCACAGGGCCCTGGCACATCTGTTTCCTCCCACCCTCCAGCTAGGACTGCTGAGCAGGGCAGTTTTCAGAGCACGGAGCTGGAGGGAGGGGCCCAAGCCAGGCAAGTGTGGCCTGTAAGGCCCTTGGAGACCCCAGGGCAGCTGTGGGCCACATGGCTTGCCCCTAGACCCAGGGCCCCAGGGGCTTTGTGAGAACAATGCTGAGGGAGAGTGGCTATTTAGGGGTACCTTCCCGGCTCCCCAGACTCCTGCTGAGCCTCCCTCTCACTGGTGCTGGAGCTCTCAGGGTCCATGCTAATGTGGGTAAAAAGAACCTTCTGGAAGGCATATTCAGCATCCCCTTACCACCCAACCTGGAGCCAGGCATGAAAAATGATGGTGGTCAGAGAGGCAGCTGCTATTGAGCTGACTTTGAACTTGAACTATTTTGAAATCCAGCTCATAAATTTCCAGCCCAGCCCGGGGCCTCCCCTTCAGGTCTGGGTGTGGAATCTGTCGAGGGGCCCTGGGTCTGCAGCACAATGCCGCATTTACAGAGCTGCGCTGCCAGTGCCTGAGTGTGTGTGTGAGTGTGTGTGTACCTGGGGACAGAGTGTTTGTGCACGGTGCCAAAGGGAGGGCCCCACACATCTGGAAAGTGTCAGGTTTAATGCCCAAAGCCACGGGCCCAGGTCAGCTAAAAGTACATGTTTGCTCCCAGCCGCAGCTGTGCAAACTCCCGCTGCTCGGGCTGTGCTGGGCTCAGTCAAGTTCCCTCAAAGACAGTGGCCCCTTTGTCAGACTCCATTCCAATCCCCCGTTTCAAAGTCACTGGCCTGCCACAGGGCCCCCTGCCACAAACAGCTGCGGGGCAGCATCTGTCTGAGGCTGCATTCATTCCACCAGGAGAAGGAAAACACAGCAATTTAGGGTCTCAAATCTACGGCTCATCCAACAGACTGCACCCCTCCCGTCCCTGTGAAACTCTCTGTCTCAAGGTCACACCCCCGCCACCTTGGTCCTCATCAGGCACAGCACAGCCGACGGCAGATGCAGCCCTTGCCCGCGGGGAGCTGGTTCTGCTCCATTTGCTAAATCGTGGTTGTCGCTAGGAAAATCGTCTCCCTGCAGATGTGGTTTGGTTTATGTTTGGAGGCTGAGAGGAGCACAAACCTGTGTGTGTGTGCATGCGTGCGTGCGTGCACATGCGTGTGTGTGCACACGTGTGTGAGCGCGTGTGTGCATGCACTCATGTGCATGGGCGTGCACACACGTTCGTGCATAAGAGATGGGGGTAGATTAGGAGCAGTGGGAGAAAACCAGTATCAGCCTGGGCTTGCCCCTAAAGCAAAGCTATAGCTGAAGACTGATGAGCAGGCTGTGTAGGGGATTGGGCCGAGGAGCAGGGCTGGGGCTGGGAATTGAAGGAGGGGGCGCCCATGAACGGATCCTTAGGGACTGGTGCAGCACCCTGCAGGAGCTGCCGAGGAGTCTCCTGAAAGCAGCCGTAGCAATGTTCCCTAGGAGATGAAAACGGAAGCATTGTCTATCAGCTGCTGTCCCCCATTGGTCACGGGGCAAGGAGGGGGGCTCTGTGGATGTCAGCCCTGGCCCCAGACTCCTGGGTTTCCCAGGCAGGGGGTCCAAGCAGGTTCTTGCAGATACAACACACACCACAGCATCCGAAAGCCCTGGGGGAGGAAGCAAGAGGTGCGGAGTGTGCACTAAAGTGAGAGCCATCCCATGGCACCTGCACAGAGCCGCTCTCTGCAGAAACAGGGGGTAAGACATGGGTTGAGAGGAGTCCAAGTGGGCAAGGGAAGGGGCCCGGGCCGCCAGCGTGGGTCCTGGGCAGCCAGCATGAGTCCAGCCAGCGTGGGTCCTGAGACAGCCAGCGTAGGTCTCGGGTGGGCACGGGAAGGGGGCCCTGGCAGCCAGCGTGAGTCCCAGGGCAGCCAGCGTGGGTCCCCAGCCTGAGCCCGCCTGCTCTGCCTTCTCCTGGAATCTTGATCTTCCTGCTGCTGCTGGCGTGTGGGAGCGCCACCGAGAAGAGGCCAAGAGCTTCTCCCTTGCCAGCCAAAGGGTTCTGGGGCTTTCCAGTCTTGGACCTTCTCCCCAAGGAGGATTGACAAGGGCTGGGGAAGTTCACCAGGGCACAGCCCCTCAGTGGTTTCCCAGCAGTCCCGGAAGGAAGCGCGCATTGTTTGCACAGCTGGTTGTTTTTCAGGTAGAGAAAACGTTGCTGCGATTGGCAGCCAGTGTCCCAGGGTTCTGCCTGCTTTGGGGGCTGGGTGGGTGGCACCCTTACTGGCTCTGTTCTTCCTCCACTGCCCAAGTTACAATCGCCATCAATGCCCCTCTAGTGGATGCACGTATGATGATGATGGCGACGACGATCACCGCAGCTAACACCGCAACGGCACTCACTTTGTGCCAACCACTGTTTGACATGCTTCCCACTTATGAATTCACTCAGGTTTTATAACAACCCTATTTGGTAGATGCTATTATGATCCCCATTTTACAGACAAGGAAACTGAGGCAAGGGAGGCTAAGCCACTTTTCCAAGTAATAAATAATATGTTAGATAGCGATTTGTAGGTAGAGGACAGTGGCTATTTTGAATAATACAACCTACCAGCTGTATGTTATGACATTCATGAACAGTGGACTCCACCACCTACCTCTTTAGAAAATTGGGATATTTTCCCAATACTACAGTGTCTGGAGTTAACAAACTAACAACAGTTCAATTGTCTCATCTATCAGCATTCTGGCAACTGTAGGGTATTATTTGGATATTTTTGGGGAGACCCTGACCTACTGGGCACTTGCAGGGGTGGGGTGCCCCCCAAAATATCCAAATTATATTCCAGAGTTATCAGAATGCTGATAGATGAGATGAGTGAGCTGTTGTTGCTTTGATAACTCCAGATGCTATAGTATTGGGAAAATACCCCAATTTTCTAAAGAGGTAGGAGGTGGATTCTGCTCTTCATGTCCATAGTAACATGGAGCTGGGAGGTTGTATTATTGTTCCAAATAGCCACTGTCCTTCCCTGGGGCTCCATCCCACATTCCTGTGTGTCCTTGCTCCATTGATAGCAGGCTTTGCCATGTGACTTGTTTTGGACAATAGGTATGAGCAAAAGAAACATGCTTCACTTCTGGGCAGAAGCCCCAAGACCTACCATGAGGTCCTCCACTTCTCTTTCTCCCTACCACAAGACTGACATGTCTTCAGGAGGGACTGCTTCTTTAGCCTGGGTCCCTAGAATGAAGACTGATATGCAGAAAAACTTCAGCCAGCCTGCAATGGACTTGTGGGGTTAGCAATAAGCCCAAGAGCCAGGAGCTGTATGTTACTGTGGCAGAACTTAGCTGAAGCTGACTAACACTGTTACTAATGGAATCATTTTCAAATGTAGAAAATAAAAGAATGGACTCTGAAAGCTTCTGTGAGTTCACATAGACTAAGTCACACCTGACAAATGCCTTTTATGTATTTGATAGGGTTACACGAATGATACAGAGAGGAATTTTGTAGTATAAGGATTTCTGAAGTTCAGCTTGCATTAACAAAAAGTTTGCCTCTGTTTCCCATAAATAAGATAGAGAAATGTGAGCTTGGTAAGAGCACGATTAAATGGTTTCATAATCATTACAGTGAGGAACCAAGAAGGGCTGATTTCATGTGGCTGATGCCCACCTGCCAGAAGGTCTCTAGTGGTATACCACAGGGCTCTGCCCTTGTTTCACTCAGTTCAATGTTTTCATTAATGATTTTTCACAAGGCCTTCAAAAGCTAGGCTGATCACATTTTAAAATGATACAAAGCTGGGGAGAACAGTCTGGTGAACCATGAAATATTTTTAGCAGAGCAGAACAAGATGAATTGTAACAGAGATCAAACAACATCTTAAAAAACCAGAAGGGGTCAGGTGCAGTGGCTTACGCCTATAATTCTGGCACTTTGGGAGGCCGAGGCAGTGGATCACAAGGTCAGGAGATCAAGACCATCCTGGTCAATATGGTGAAACCCCATCTCTACTAAAATGCAAAAAATTAGCTGGGCATGGTGGCGCACACCTGTAGTCCCAGCTACTCAGGAGGCTGAGGCAGGGGAATCACTTGAATCTGGGAGGCGGAGGTTGCAGTGAGCTGAGATCGAGCCACTGCACTCCAGCCTGATGACAGAGTGAGACTCTGTCAAAAACAAACAAACAAACAAACAAACAAAAACCCAGAAGGACTGGAAATGGAAGTCATAGATTCATAGCAGCATGTGTGAAAATGATGAGACTTGGTTGACCATAACCTCAGTGTGAGTTATTATTATTAAATGCCAATATTCATTGAGCACTCCCAGTGTATCAGACAGTGTGCCAAGGACGGACTTGACACAATTCTCTCATTGTATTCTTCCCCAGGATCCTGAGTAGTTCATGCTGTGCTTTAAATAAGAGGTACATTCATTGAATCACCTATAGGAAAAAAAAAAATCAAAGCATATAAATTTTTCCATAAAGAAACTTTCAGGAGGTAGAGCCCAGTCTTTCTGGAATGCAATGGCATTTTCTATCATTTCTTCTTACATGCCTTTAGATTAAGGATTCTATTTAACTCAACAAATGCTTATTGAACTCCTACTATGTGTCCAACATTCTTCCAGGTACTGGGAATGGGTTGGTGAATAACACGGGTAAAATCTCATCCACCATGGAGTTTCCTGCCAAGGTAGATGATACAAAAAATAAGTAAACCCTCTAATTTTCGGTGGTGATTCATTCTATGAAGACCATCAACAGGGTGAGAAAATACAGAGTGACTAGGGAAGGGGAAGGGGTAATTACATGGGAAGATCAGGGAAGGCTTCCCTGAGGAGGTGACTTAGGGCAGAGTCCTAACTGGTGACAAGAATCCAGCCACTGGTTCCAAGAAAGACATTCCCTCATATTCTACTTCCCGTTTGATTAGAAGCCTGCACAGGGAAAGAAACAGAAAAAAAAAAAAAAAATACCCAGCACGCTACTTCTTGAGCCCAGGTGAGGGAAACAATGATAAGACGCTCCCAGGTGTCCAGAATTCTCTCAAGCAGGGGCTCCCCTGGTACCCAGACATCAGCAGATACCAGGAACCTCATTGTGCACTGAGTGCAGCACAAATACAGAAAATAAATCTGAAACAGGGGTATTTTCTTCAGCTTGGATTATTTTTGCAGCGATCGCGTTTCCTTGTATGTTAAGAAACCCTGGGAAATTATTTGCTTAACGGGAGCACTCGGTATTTCTCAAAGTCTTTTTTTTTCCCCAACCTTCTTTCCCTTTACTCTTGCTTTCCTCCTCTTTGTTTGAGTTTTGAGCAAAAACTTCCTACCTGCTGTGATATTTTCCCCATGAATGTCACCAAACTAAGTAGGCTAGAAAAACAGTCGTAGGAAATATGAGGAATGGCCAGGAATCAGGGTAAACAGCAGCCTGGGAAACTTCCAGAAGAAAGTGCAGTCAGCGACTCTGACCTCGACTCCTGTCAGCAAATTACTCCAAAATCAAGTTGGCCATTTGAGTTCCATGGAGGGTTTCCCCTTGCAAGACACTGCTTCTTTTAAGTCCCTTGGGCAGGAAGTGGCGATTCCAGAGGTCCCCCTTGGCATGTCCTTGAGGGAACAAAGAAAGGGACGCACTTCGGACCCCATCTGTGTGTGAAGTTGGTGAGGGGCATCTCGTGTCTGGCTGATCCAAAATTCACCCAGCAATATGAAAGCTGGCCTGGGTCTGAACTCATGAAAGATAATGATTTGAATTTCAAAGGATTAAAAGAAGCCCATGGAAACGATGATTAAGCCCTTGAACATTTTACAAAAAAAAAAAAAAAAAAAAAAAAAAAAAGATTATTTCTGAACCAAAGAGCTGCAAAAAAAGTCAAATGTGAAGGGAAGAATGTCAATTGTGCCCTTAGAAAGTCTTGCTGGGAAAAAATACGGAAAGTAAAAGAAAAAAAAATCATTCTTTGTCATTTTTCTGCTTTAAGAATTAGAGCAGAGTTCCCAAGCCTTGTAAAATTAAGATAAAATTAGCTTATTGTGTTTTTATCATTTTAGATTTATTTTTCAAGATGAAGTTCCAACAAAATCTCTTTTTTCTCTCTCCTTCTAACAATATGTGAGCTTTGACTCCATGTCAAGTGGCTTGGCTTCAGGTGCCCTT
The DNA here is from genome assembly GCF_008728515.1 of Papio anubis. Classification (NCBI taxonomy): domain Eukaryota; kingdom Metazoa; phylum Chordata; class Mammalia; order Primates; family Cercopithecidae; genus Papio; species Papio anubis. The sequence goes on from NC_044984.1 coordinate 118,706,483, forward strand.
TTTCTGGTACCTATAACCCTTGGAAAAAATAAAGCCCTCCTGTCCTTCCTTTAATGGATTTGTCTACCAGACTGATGTCACTGAGAGAATTCTTTCATGTCTCTGTCCTATTTTCCAGCAGTTGGCATCTAGACTCCACTGAACTGAGGTCCCCTTCTTCTAGAGTCTTCTGCAAGAAGAAGGGGTCCCTCCTTCTCACCTTCTTCATCTCTTCTATATTGATCAGGATAAGTAACACCAGCTACTGTAACAAACAACCCCTGCATCTCAGTGGCTTATGGCTCAGCTGTCAGCCCGAGGGCTCTGCTCCACACAGTCATTCAGGGACCCAGGCTCCTTCCATCTTGTGGCTCCATCCTCCTTGATACCCTCAGAGTCCTCTTTATTCAGCCAGTGAATGGAGAAGGAATGCGAGGGAGGTTTCTATGGGTCTGGTAGTAGTGCACGTCCGTTCCACTCACATTCTAGTGTTCAGAATTCAATCACATGGTCACACCTAACCACACAGAAGCCTGGGGAATTTAGTACAGTGTGGTTTCCTGGAGGAAGAGAAGAACTTGAAAACCAGTGAACATAGTGATCTTGACACATTTGCTACTTTTTCTTTCTCTCTTTGGTATCACCTCCCTGTTCTAGTTCATCTCTACATTGATGTACCTGGCTAAGGGAGTTCAGGCTGCTGAAACAAATGACAATAGACTGAGTGGCTTAAACAACAAACATGTATTTATCATATTTCTGGGGGTGGGGAAGCCCAAGATCAAGGTGATGGCAGAGCCAGTGCTTGGTGAGGACTTGCTTCTTGGCTTGTAGGCAGCCTCCTTCTCACTGTATCCACATATGATGCAAAGCAGAGAGTGACAGGAAGTTCTCATGTCTCATAAGGGCACTAATCCCATTCATGGGGCTCCACCATCATGACCTAATCACTTTCTAAAGGCCCTACCTCCTAAGATCATCATATTAGTCATTGAGATTTCAACATATAAATTTGGGGAAGGAGGACAACATAGACATTTCATAAAAATAATAAAAAAACAGCATAGGTACTCATGTTTTTCCCTACATAGCAATAATCCTTTTTCTTACTAAACCTCCCAGATTCTGTTGACCACATTGGTCTTCCTTGGTTCAGAACAGCCTGAGTGTCAGAAATGTTAAGTTATATGAGCATCCATGTCCATCCATCCATCCATCCATCCATCCATCCATCCATCCATCCATTCATCCATCCATCCATCTATCCGTCCATTCGTCCATCTGTCAGTCCATCCATCCATCCATCCATCCATTCATCCATCCATCCGTCCATCCATCTGTCCACTTATCCAGACAATAGTTAATGATCCCCCATGTGCAAAAGCATGGTGTGAAGTGCTGTCCAGAAAGAAAAAAAAGCATAAGGTGTGCTTTCTGCCTTTGAGGAGCTGATAATCCAACTGGGGACATAAGAACTAAGCACACACAAAACTAGCAAAGACGCCAGACCCAGGCCTGTGGAGATAAGCGGGAACCACTGAGGAGCAGAGACCTCGTGGGCCGCTCCCCATGCACCCGCGCCCCCCTTTCTCCTTCGACAAACACAAGGATGTGTCTGGGAGTTCTTCCCTTGTGCTCTCTATGAATTCTCTTCCTCCTTTCCCTCCGGTGCTCCACAGTTGGTCTCCTTGCCCTCCCATACCCATTTCTCTTGCCTGCCTTTCTCTGCTTCTTTTTCCCCACCCATCTCCCCAAGCCTCTCTCCACTTTCTTCCTGGGACACAGATGCCTCCAGTGTGTGCCAGCCTCAGAGCCTTTGTAGGAACAGAGGTAGCCTCAGGGCCTTTGCACCTCGTTTCTCTGCCAGGATGCCCTTTCTCAGGCTCTTTGCAGAGCCGGCCCCTTTTCCCCACCAGGCTCTCGGTTCAAAAGCCACTTCTGAAGGATATTTGTGACCCGCCCTCTGCCATGGAAAGCTGCTCCACCATGGTCTTTCTCTGCCCCATCACCCATTTTATTTGCATAGCATTTATAACTCTCTGAAATTACCTCATTTAACTATCTTCTTTCCCCAAACCCCACCCCAGACTGGAAGTCCCCCAAGAATGAGGACCAAGTATGACTAGTCCATGGCTCTATCCCCCATTGACCGCACACAGTAGGCACTTACTCATCACTGCTGATTGAGGGGATGACAGACAGCCCCCTTCCCCTCCCCTCCCCTCCTTTAGCATCTCAAGACTGCACCGGGAGCATCACTGAGCCCCGGCCGCTCCAGGACCCTGCCCTCCCGCTGGGCCTGGTCCCCAGACTCTACCCTTTCCGGAGCTCCAGGCAGCATGCCAGGAGCCTGGAGCCTTGCATTAATTCCTGTTCAACGCCCTTTGTCTTTGCTTTCAGCTGAAAAACCACACAACCAGAATATTTGCCTGGACTTGTGTCTTCCTTGAGGAATGGATGGAAATGGTGCGCATTTGCCACGCTTTCTGGCGTACTCACCCTGCGGCATTTCAGGGTCCAGCGTGCCCCTGGAAACTGTGCTTCCTCCCTGCCATCTCTGTGTTTTCATCAGCTGGGAAGGACTTAGTCTCGCTCCCGAAAGCTTTCAGCCCCTTGGCTCTTACCTGACTGAACTTCATGCTATACATACTTTTAAAAAATTTTTAAACATTTTTTTGCATGACTCAAGTAAGCATCAGAACATCCTATATTACTTTTAATGTGCACAGATGTCCTTCTGGTAATTTACTCAGCTGTAGTTCGGAATGACTGTTCTATTAATGTTTTGTTTTGTTTTTGCCATCATGGCCCTTAAAAAACCACAGCACTTTTTGGAGGCCTCTTTTTTTTTTTTTCGATATAACAACTTGTTTATCCCAAAACCTGCTACATCAACAAGTGATGTTTTGGCATTATGGATTCAGGCAGACACAGTCACCAATTTATGTGACATCACAGTTTCTAGTCAGACAAAATAACTGGAAAGCAATCTGGATGGCGCGCTACATTTAGAAGATCTCAAAACATTTGCTTTGCACAGATTCGCCAAGTGAGAGGCATGAAGAGGGGGCAGTGCCCACGCTTTTCGTCTGCTGTGCACGGGCGCCATTTCCAAGAGTGTCACGCACTATTGTGTTAGCCAGAAAGGTATATGTGTTTCACTTTAAGCATTCTACAACTTGAGAGCAAGAGAATCATGAACCCCTAAAAAGCTGAAAACTGATAAAGAAAGTGGTGTGTGAACGTGGGTGTATTGAAGCAGATTTCTTGAAGGTAACTCTAGACTCACTCTATACCACCCGCTAGCCACTATTGCAGGGGTCAGCCAACTTTTTCTATACAAGGCAAGATTGTAAATAGTTTAGTCTCTGCAGACTGTGTTCTCTGTTGCAAGAGGAAAACATAATAGTCATAGTATCTGGGACTATCGTCTAGCACAAAGCTCTTCACCAATGAATCAGCTGGGATTTGTGGAGTTTAAGGCTTGTCATGGAGCAGGATATCCCCAAGATGTCAAAATATCTCCCCAGAGCTTCCTGATAAATCACAAAGGGAAAGGTACCTTTAGCACGAAGAAATAAGGTGGATACCACCTCTACCCAGTGATCACACCCAGCATGACCAACAGTGGGACAAGCTGACAGGATGTGCTTCCTGAGGGTGATGGCACAACATGGACCCTGAAAAATCCCTGCAAAAGTGTTTATCCTACATCGAATCCTAAGACAGCAATCAGGCAAATTCAGATCATGGGACGCTCTACAACTGGCCCAAACTCGTTAAAACTATTTTTGTCAGGAAAGGCAAAATAGGTATGGGGTCTGTTAGGGTCAAAGATCTAAAGAGATGTGACCACACAGAACTGGGAGTGGTCTGAGATTTCACCCTGCTGGCCAGGGAAGACATGGCTCTGCCACAGTCTCACAGACTCAAGCAGAAGATACAAGACTCCTGGGTCAGAGACAAAGGACGTTATTACTCACAATAATCACAGAAGCCAGGGAGTCAGCAAGTTCTCCAGCCAGTTCCCCAGCTCTGGTTTCCACAGGGCCACTCGAAGGGGCCCAGGTGACCCTTGCACATACAGCTGTTTGCACAGCAGGGGAGGAACCTGCAGTGTAGGGAACCCGAATCTTTCACAGTGGGCAATAAGCCGGCCTGACCTTTTCCCCACAGGGAACCATTATTTTTATTATAGTGGACAGGAAGCACGCCTATCCTTTGATTTGAAGAGAGACACTATCTCTACCTTTCAAAACTGTTCTCCCTACAAACGTTCTTGAAATGATAGCCCACAACGAAGGGTGGCCAAGGCCTCTGTTTGCAAGATGAGAATAAACACGGGAGACTCATGAAGAATTGTCTCCTAATAGTGACAACTATTTAGGAGATTAGGAGATCACACACAACTCCTACACAACTCCTAATGTGATCCTAATGTGAATGATCCTAATAGTTGTCACTATTAGGAGTTGTGTGTGATCACTTCTCCGACTTTCGGCTAAGATCAAGCGAAATGCAACGTGTGTTTGAGCCCTGGGTTGAGAAGGAAAACAGCTTTAAAGGACATTGTTGGGAAAATTGGGGACATTTTGATATGGAATATAGGTTATATAATTGTACCAATGTTAAATTCCCTCAGTATGATCGCAGTATTGTGGTTCCATATCATCTTTCTTCTTAGGAGGTACTGCTGAAGAGTTTTGGGGCAAAGGGGCATGATATTTACCACCTATTTTTACATGGTTTAGCAAAACACAAAACAAAATAAACAGCACACACACACACATACACAAGAGAGAGACAGAGAGAGAGAGAGATCCGATGTGTCAACACCCAACAAACCCAAATGGTGTTTGGGTTTTCATTATATTATTCTTGCAAAAATTCAGGGAGACCCAGCTTCCCCCAAGAACACACAGCTGGCTCTTGGCCAAGCCTGGCCGGAGGCGACCTTCTTCTGACTTTAAGGACTGTGTTTTCACTACACTCAGTCTCTGATTTTATCCCTGCCCTGGCTTAATTAAGTGCTCTAAAGACATAAATAGGCTTTTTGTTTACTCAAGCTTGGGAGAAGCTGGCAGAAAAGGCCTTTTCAGCTGAACGCTGCTTACAGCCGGAAGGTGTGAAGCGGTGAGTTTCCAGCCAGGAAGAAGCCTCTCAGCCGTGGGCGTCTTTGCCCGGAGCTGTGAGGTGAGTCCAGCAGCCCCACTGTGGAATGGGAACGGGAGGGGCTGTGGGAAGCCACGCCGGCTGGGATGCCGGGCAGCAGACCCTTAGAACAGCTTTCGTCGCTCACTGAAAGCACTGGGAATCTGGACGCTGTCCTGGACACACACATACAGATGGCAGCAGAATGTATGCCCAGGTCAAAGGCACTTTGAATTCATTTTGTCCCCACTTCCCTGTCTTAGTAGGGCAAGTGGTCAAGAGCTGGTTTTATGTGTGGACACCCAGGGCATGGGCCCTGACCCCCAGACAGCTGCCCAGCAAAGGCGGGCTGCAGGCTCTGAGAGGACATGGGCTAAAAATGAAGAGGTGAGTCACGGCTGGAGCTCTGAACAGGCGCGGACGTCTGTGGTACAGCTGGGGACTGAGCAAGGGCACTGCAGAAAAGTCCCTTGGGTGAGACGGACCACCAGGGAACATGCGACTCCCTGGGGCAGGGAGGCATCCCCCGGCCAGGGACCAGGACCTGGCCTGCTGAGGATGCACAGTCCCAAGTCTCACGGTCATACAGTCACCTGGGCCTTCACTCTGAAACATTTGATCACATGCCCGGCTGGACAGCTCAGACAGGGCCTATATGGAGCGTGTGATCAAGAAGCCGCTCCTCTTGGCTCTGTTCTCGCCGCCCCTTTGAACGCCTCCACTTCAAGTTCTTCTGTGGCTACTTTCAAACCCTCAGTGATGTTCAGTGTTATTTCTGCATTCCTTAAAAATAGGCAAGAGCCCCGGATGCTCCCTATGAAAGACAAAGACTTTGCTGACACTGCAGTTCTCTCGTCTTTTCTTCTTCTAAAAAGTGTATATGCATATGCGTGTGTATGCGTATGGGTGTAGGTGTGTAGATGTGTGTATACGTGAGTACATATGTGTATGTGTATGTATGCGTATGTGTGTTAGTGTGTATATTTGTGTGTCCATGTATGTGCGTTTGCATATGTGTGCATATATGTGTGTGTATTTGTGTTTATGTGTGGATGTGTCTACATGTGTATATGTATGTACATGTATGTATGTGCATACACATGTGTATGCGTATATGTATATTTATGTATTTGTGTGTATATGTGTGCTTGTGTATGCATGTGTATTGTGTATGCATCTGTGTGTATGTGTGTATATTTGTGTGTTTATGTGTATATATGTGTTTATGTGTGTACATGTATGTGTGTGTGCATATGTGTGGTTGTGTGTGTATGTGTGTATGTATATGTGCATATGTGTTTATGTGCATGTAGAAGTGTGTGTGTGTATCTAAATGTATTGATTATCCTGGTGATTTCACACAGCAAGGCATGAAGTGTGGTGATTAGAGCAGGGCCCAGCTGAGCCTGAGGAAATTTCCCTGGCATCATGCCGAGGGCTCAGCTTGTGCCCGGTGCACCTGGCAGCATACCCTTAATATGCTTACATTTAATCTTCATTCACTAGCTTTATTATCATCCTGCTTTATAGATGGGGACACTGAGGCATAGAAAGGGCAGGACAATTGCCCAGATCACACAGCCGGGACATGGTAGGGCCAGGATTCAAACCCAGACAACCGAGTGTGCACATGACAAGAAGACCCCTTCCTTGTCTGGGCGTCTCCTTGGAAGGCGAGCGGCCTCCAGTGCTCTCAGATGGCCTTGTTTCAGGACTCTCTGCAGGTTACAGAAAGGCCTTGTTGTCAGGCATGACAACCTCCGTCCTCCTGCCGCCATGTCACAATCCACTGGGACCCACTGGCAGCCTCTGCCACGTCCACCCTAGCAGCCTCCAGTGTGGCTTTCTACTTAGGGTAGGCTGTGTGACCTCAGGCAGTCACTTAACCTCTCTGAGTCTCCATGACTCCATCTGCTTTATTTATTTATTATTTATCTTTTATTTTATTAATTTATTTTTTTGAGTTGGAGTCTCACTCTATTGCCCAGGCTGGAGTGCAGTGGCATGATCTTGGCTCACTGCAGCCTCCGCCTCCCAGGTTCAAGGGATTCTCCTGCCTCAGCCTCCTGTGTAGCTGGGATTACAGGTGTGCACCACCGCACCTGGCTAATTTTTGTACTTTTGGTAGAGACAGAGTTTCACCATGTTGGCCAGGCTGGTCTCAAACCCCTGACCTCAGCTGATCCACGCACCTTGGCCTCCCAAAGTGCTGGGATTACAGGCGCGAGCCCCCATTCCTGGCCTGCTTTATTTTAAAATGGAAATAATATGCAGCCAGGGTTCAAGTGCAGGATGGTGCGTGTGCAGAGCTCTGTAAGCTCTGCAGGAATGCGCAGCCCTGCTTCTAGGAGCCTTCCTTCAATGCTGCTTGCAACAAGTGGCTAATGGCGCTCCATGAAAAAACCTTTTTTTCTCGATGCCCTTCCCTCTGGCCTTCCTTGCAAAGTTGAGCTTCCCCCACACAAAGCAGCCTGGGAAAATCCCCCTGATATGGGAGTGCTTGGGGGGCCCTGGGCTGGGGCTTGGGGTTACCCCAGGTCACTTTTCTTTCTTCTTCAACATGTGCTTTTAAAAGCCAGTGACTTCAGAAGCTTGTGGAGGAAGGTCTTCCTTCCCAGGGGTGTGCGGTGAAGGGGTCTTCCCTTCTCCTTCTCTCCAACACGGGACCCACTCTTTACAACCCCTTGTCAGATACCCCAATACCTCTTTTCTATTAAATATCCACTTTCTCTGCCCAATTTCTCTCTGCCTCCAAACTCTCCACTCTTTAATCCAGCTTTGTTTATGTGTATATATGTGTACATGTGAGGAACTTTGGAAGCGATTTGGATCAGATCATTCTTTACCTGCTTCAAAACCTCTGCAGATTCTCCCATCCCTGGCAGATAAAGCCCCAATCCCCTGGCACGGCATAAGGGCCTCCATAGACCTGGCACCTCCTTCCCTCTGCCCTTTCCTCCAGCACTGGGCCTAGAGCAGGTACTCCAATCTTGAAAGACCCCCTTTTCTGCTCCTCAAACCTCACATTTCAGGGGCTCAAGCCCCTTTTCCTCCTGAGACTGGCCGCAAGAGCCTCCTGCCCTGCCCACTGCCTAGCCCCTGGCTCCAATGAATTTATGGAAATTTCGGCCTTTCTTCCCGTCTTTGACATTTGCAGACCATCTGGTGCTGTGAGAAATAGAAGCTTCCACAGTACTGGCTTTCAATTGAGGGGCGGTCCCCAGCCCGCAGCAGGATCCGAATAGGTCAGAGGTCACGGTCACTGGGGCCATCAGTGTGGGCTGCTCTCTGGGGGTCTGACATTTGTAATGCACTCATGTTCTGCCTGCCGTCTGGCATGCACACATCTCCAACCATTTACCACATAGGGCAGCCTGTTTCAGGGAAACTTCCAGAACCCAGATGGGCATAGTCATGAAGGCACTCTTGATAAGTGGGCTTCTAGATCAAGATGAATGACACAAGGGGGACAGGATTAGTAGAGTGGGGCAAGAGAATTTCAGGACATCCCCCAAACACAGAAATCACCGCAAATGATATTTTGCTGCAACGTTTTAAAAGTCAAAATGGATGCAAACAGTTCAAGAGGAACAAAACATCAACATTTTATTTTATTTTGAGACAGAGTCTTGCTCTGTTGCACAGGCTGGAGTGCAATGGCATGACCTCGGCTCACTGCAACCTCCACCTCCTGAGTTCAAGCAATTCTCCTGCCTTAGCCTCCTGAGTAGCTGGGATTACAGGCGCCTGCCACCATGCCTGGCTAATTTTTTGTTATTTTTAGTAGAGACAGAGTTTCACCATGTTGGCCAGGCTGGTCTTAAACTCCTGACCTTAGGTGATCCACCCGCCTCAGCTTCCCAAAGTGCTGGGATTACAGGCGTGAGCTGCCACACCAGGCCTCAAAATATCAACATTTTAAATAAAGACAGAGGAACCCTGCAATTTTGAAACTCTACCTTGCCCGCATTCTGCCCTGCCCTTGGTAGCTATTGTGGCCAAGGGGTCATTAGTCCCTGAGATAAGAAGAAACTCGTTCTTGCCAAAGACTTTCTCCAGGGAAGCAGAAGACTACTGGGGCTGGCTGGGTGGGCATTTGGGAAATGTGAGTTTCCATGTGTCTGTGTTCCAGAAAGAACGCCCCTCCCCCCACCACTTTCATCCTAGTCAGTGACAGCAGTTCAGTCACTCATTCTGGTCAAGTGGCCCAAGGGCTGAAGAAGTCCTGTCTTGCCTAAGAATTGAAGCAAATGGAATCCTATTTTGTTGTCCTATTTTGTTTTTTTCCAGAATGTTCCAGATATTCAACCCTCTGGTTAGTTCTGTTTGGGCAGCAGACTTCCAGCGTTCTTTCCTGGGAGATATGGAAATGGGCTGTAAATTCACCTGGTGACAGGTGCATGCCTGTCACCCTGTGGGCTCTCAGGAAGCGGCCCCACCCTCTGTCAGTGTCTGGCATACACCTTACTCCCGCTGCTGCAGGGCCTGCACCCTGCTGTTCCCTCCACATGGTGGGCTAATTCTCACTGCTTGGCTATTCAGATGTTATCTTTAAAAATCACCTCCTCCAAGAAGCCTTCCCTGAACACCCCAAGCCTTAAGTTGTCCCTTTGGCTATTCTTGGTTGCAGCACCTCGTTAAGTTCCTTCCCTTAGACTCACAGCCTTAGCTTCCTGGTACGTTGACTGCCTCCCTCACCAGACTGCCTCCCTCACCAGACACCAGGGGCCTGCTGTCTTACGCGTGCCCGTTTTGAGGTCCGGCCAAGGCTGGGTGCAGAATGGGAGCCTGAGAACATCTTCAAAGTGCTGCCCTCAGTTTGAGGGTGTCCAAAGAGCGGATTCTGACACCCGGCTTCCCGCTTGGGCTTTCTGCTCTAAGCAGAATGGAAATGAGTGTGCCGTGCACACTTCCACCCTTCCTGGAGTCTCCCTCTGCTCTCTTCGCCCTATTAGCCTCTCCCACATTCCTGCTTTTCAAAGCAGTCCGTGGACACCCCCAGCTGCCCCGCTTGCAGAATGGAAGGATGGATCCTCAGGAGTGAGGTGGGGGGCGTCTGTGTGGCTGGGCGCTGGAAATGCGGAGACGCCTTGCCAGGCTTCTGATAAGAAAACAGTAAGGAAAGGAAACACGTGTTCTTCTCTCTTGGGAGGAAGGAAAAGAAGGGAAAGACGAGCAGGACCCTTGTTCATGAGCAAGGACCTTCCCAGAAAAATGCAGGAACAGCCAGATGCCTGGGGATTCCCGGAAGTGCTTCTCATCGCCGCCGCCGCCCCCCACCCACAAGTTCCACCCAATGCTTTCCACCCTCAAGGCCCAAAGAGCTGGCCCTGGTTGTGCGGGTAACGGAGACGCCAGTACTAGGGCGGTGGTGGCACTCCTCCCCATCGATTATAAGTTACAGAGAAAAAGAAAACTTCTCTAAAATAAAGTTTCTCAAGCTGCTTTTATTGGGACTTCAAATGGGACTGAGAAAACCTCCAAGAGCACCACGAAATAGGATGATGATTATTACTCGTATTTCTTGGGATAACTTGGGGACCCCACAAGGCACCCTCGGTGCGCGAGTGTGGTGCTTGTTTCGGGAGTGGGGGACACATGCGCCTCGTGGGACTCCGGCTGCTGGCTGGGCGCGCAGTCCCCTGGAGCGGGAGGGCCTCGGCAGAGGCGCCGGCCCGGGGCGGTTGCCCACCGCGCAGGCCGGGGCGGGGAGAGGAAGGGGGAGGAGGAGGCGCCTAGAAAAAGAGGCGCGGGCCGGGGAGGTGCGGAGAGGGCCGGGCGGCGACGTGCGCCTCGGGGCTGGGCCGGCCTGCGGGAGCGCAGCGCAGCGCGGAGGCGAGGCCGGGCCCGGCGGGCGGGCGCCGCGGAGGGCCGAGGGCGGCGGCGTTGGCAGGAGCGCGGCCTGCGGCGGCGAGCAGGCTGCAGGCCCGCGGGGATCAGGGGCGCAGGGGTCGCCAGGCCTGATCGCCGCCTCTCGCGGTGCCCGCAGGTCCCCGGGCGCGCAGCCCTCGCCCCGCCGCCGCCTGCCCCGTGCCCCGGAGCGCGGTGGAGAAGCCCCCGGAGGAGCGGGGGGCCCGCGCCCCGCGCCCCCCAGACATGGTGGGCCACCTGCATCTGCAGGGCATGGAGGACAGCCTGAAGGAGCAGGGCCGGGAGGGCTTGCTGGACAGCCCCGACTCCGGGCTGCCCCCTAGCCCCAGCCCCAGCCCACCCTTCTACTCCCTGGCGCCCGGTATCCTCGACGCGCGCGCGGGGGGCGCCGGCGCCTCCTCGGAGCCCCCGGGACCCAGCGAGGCAAGAGCGGTAAGGAGGCACTCTCGCTCCCAAATGGGGGACCGCGCGGGCGGGTGGGTGAGGGCTGCCCCTCGAGACGCGCGCTACTGTAGAAGCAGGACGGACCTCCTCCTCTCCCTGCCCCGCAGCCACGAAGGTGGCCAGTGACAGCCACGCTTCTCAGGTGGGGACCAGGGTGTGTAGGGGGAGGAGGTCCAGGCTGACCCCTGAACCTGGAGACCGCTCCCTGGCAGTAGGCCTCCCTCCAGAGTGATTCTTCCTATTGTCAGTAATAATGGGGGGCTCATGGGGCGGGGTAAAGGACGGTCCGAAATTCCCAAAGAAGTTGGCTGCTGGCTAGGTGGGCTTGCGCCCAGAGGCCCGGCATGTTGCAGACATCTGGACCCGGCCCCTCTGCTGCTCCGGGTGCCCTGTTTACTGTCCAGGCGCTGCCAACGTGAAAGCCTTTTCTTTCTTTCTTTTTTTAAATAACCAAATCCAGACAGGATCCCTTCCTTCCCGGGATGTTAAGGCATGTTGACGTGGAGCTTAGGCGGGAGGGGGAGGCTGGAACCCCGGGTCAGGAAACTCAGGAGTTTGTCTCCTGCCAGACTAAGCCCAGCCTGGGGGTGGACTCCGGTGGGGACCCAGCTTGGCGCCTGGCCTGAGACTGGGCGCCCCCCTGGCAGGCGGGGAAGCATGTGGGCCCAGCGGGCGCCTTTGCAGCTTGAGGAAATGACAAGTTGAAATGAGTGATGGCCCATCCCTGCCCGCTCTCTGGCTGCGCCCTGCCCACCTTAACAGCTTTTCTGCTGGGGCGTGTGTGCTGGCTCCACTCCCCTTTCCTGGGGCCCCAGGGATACTTGCCTGGCACTCACAGGGCAAAAAAGGCCTCCCCCCAGCTGAAAATCCTCCTCCCCACAGCAGAAGGGAGTGGCTCCCCGCCTCAAGCCTCAGGACATGACCTTCATTCGTACCTTGCTTGTTTCTTCCCCTGGTGGGTCCCAAACTTGGCCACCAATTGGAATCACTTGGAGAATCTTTAGAACCTACCCACACTCACCGCCCAGATAGTCTCACTGAACTGATAGGGGTGCAGCTCCGCATCAGGAGAGTCTATCTCCCTGGGTGATTGTACTGTTCAGCCAAGTCGAGGAGTCACTATCTTAGACCAAATCATGCAGCGAATTTGAACTTTGATCTCTTTATGGGAGCCTGGCGGGTGGAAGGGGCAGTGAGGACTTCCAGGAGTTGACAGAGGTGACCAGGGCTGTTTGCAGTGAACCTGATCTTGCTGTCGAAAGGCCAGCTTTCCTGCCAGAGCGTCTGGGATTTGGCACTGTCACACATTTGGGCTGCACGGGTTGGGACTGAATCCTCCTGGCGCCTTGCACAGTGGGGCTTGGAGAAAACGGATGGGGAAAGCGCCTTCTCCTTGGTTCCTTCCATGACCCAGAAGCCTCCTTACAGAGGGTTTTCTGGAAGCGGTCTCTGCCATCCGGGCCAGCCTGTGGCTGCCGCAGGAATAGCGTGGCTGGCTTACTTGTCTTGGCTGTTCTACTTGACTTTATTTTTTCCCCTTCCTGCTCGCTGGATGCCAGGTATGGAACTGTGTTGCCCTGATCTTTTAATTTGGCTTAAAAGCAAAGCCCGGGGCTGTTGGGGCTGTTTCCTCATGGATAATGATACTTGGCATTTAGATAGCTCACACCGTGTGCCAGGACAACTGTCCTAAGCTCTTTATTTACATCAATTCATTTAATTTTCACTATATTCCCATGAAGCCTACATTCCAATTAGCCCCGTTTTCCAGAGGTGGAAGCCAAGACACAGAGGAGGTTAGCAACCTGCCCAAAGTTGCCCAGCCAAGAAGCGGCTGTGCTGGGCCTGGCTGCAGAGTCTGCCCTTCAACCTCATATTATTCCCCTTTTCACTGTGCGACTAATTAACTACCTGTGATTTTTTTTTTTTTTGAAAACAAAATGTCTGTGTACCTACCGGGTTTGAAGGGCTGCTTTGAATAAAAGGGAGAAAGGATTGCCTGGCGCCCCCTCTTCTCAGCTTTGGGGCTTGCCGCTGTGGCCATGCCCAACCACCCCTCGCCCATCCCGCAGGGCACCCCACCTCCCCGTTAACTCCTGCTGAACTTTGCTGAGTACTCGCTGACGCTGACGACTCGGGGAGAGTGCTCTTTAGGTGCAAATATCGGCACCTCATATTTTCTCAGGACAAAGAGGCGGAACCTTTGATGTGCCTCACGCAGCTGATGCTTTCCAACACCCGAGGAAGAGGCGGGGGTGAGCAGTGCTGGGTTTCCATGTGAGCCTCAGGTTCAGACTGCGTTTGGCAGGGTGGGTGTCTTTGTTCCAGTATCCAGTGACCGACACCAGCTTTCCGATCAAAGTTGGTGGCATATGCCTCAGCTGCTGGGGTAGACTGCAGTCCTGCCCCCAAATCTAAGCCACTGAGGTTCTTACCACCTTATCACCTACTTTAGGAGGTTAGATGGACATGCATGTTAAATCTGCCTACGCTTCACTTCATTAAAGAGGCCCCCTACTTTGTTTGAATAAGCTGGACTTGCCTCCTGGGCGCTCCCCACCCACTGAGGCAGGGTATCTGGGAAGCGGCTGGCTGCAAGATCAATCCCAAGAAATCAAAGGCTTTGGGGGCCAGGCTGGATATGAATGAACCCGGTCCTCACTCACCAGGGGCTTTTCGTGCTCACTATTGGAGCAAAGTTGGGAACATTCGCAATCACTCCCAAGCCAGTCGAAGAGCTGGGAATCAGGCCTTGGTCCCCCCAGAACTTACTGAGCACCTACTCTGTGTCGCGCTCTGGGGCCTTAGAGGACACAGCAGTGAACAAGATGCTGACGGTCCCTGCCCTCATGAACTGGCATCCTAGCGGAAGAGACACAGCCACCAGCTGAAATATGTGCGGCAGCAGCAGGTGGATGGAGAAGTGCCCTTAAGGCCAGAAGCTGGGTGAGAAGTGAGCTTTAGGCAGGTGGACAGGGAGGTGATGGTTAACAGAAACCCACACACACTTAGGGTACGAACTTTACAGTGCTAGGTCTGAGGTGTGCTCAGTCCAAGAGAATGGCACGTGCAAAGTTCTGAGGCAGGAGCAAGCTAGGCTTGGCCTGTTGGGGGGATGGGTGCACCAAAATCTCAGAAATCACCACTAAAGAACTTACGCATGTAACCAAATGCCTCAGGAGCCACAAAGAGGCAGGGGCCACTGGAGGGGCTGGGAGAGGCCAGGTCAGTGACTTCGAGGCGAAGCTGAGGCCAAAAGTTAAAATTCCATTTGGTCTTTTAAAAAGTACTTGTGACTGTTCTATTTTTATTTTTAAAAAGGCATCATGAGCGTCCACACTCCCCAAATTAGAAACTCAAATGAAAGACTTGAGTGAGGAGGGTGCCCGTGTGGGACGCAGAAGGTGGCGCTTTTGCATCAGTGTAGGGCGCGTCTCCATGCGGGCGGGGACTTGTCTCCCGCGTGGCCCAGAACAGCGGAGCCTGCCCACTGGCCTGGTGGCAGAGGGGATTGTCCGTCAGCTGCGTTCAGCCCACACATTTTTTTTAAATTTATTTTTTAATGTTTTATTTCCATAGGTTTTGGGAGAACAGGTGGTATTTGGTTACATGAGTAAGTTCTTTAGTGGTGATTTGTGAGATTTTGATGCACCCATTACCCAAGCAATAGACACCGAATCCAACTGGTAGTCTTTCATCCCTCACCCCCCCACCCTTTCCCCTGAGTCCCCAAAGTCCATAGTGTCATTCTTATGCCTTTGCATCCTCATAGCTTAGCTCCCACTTATAAGTGAGAAATAACAGTATTTGGTTTTCCATTCCTGAGTTACCTCACTTAGAATAATGGTCTCCAATTCCATCCAGGTTGCTGCAAGCCATTATTTCATTCCTTTTTATGGCTGAGTAGTATTCCATGGTGTATATATACCACAATTTCTTTATCCACTCTTTGACTGATGGGCATTTGTCAGCCCACAGATGTTTAAAGCTGGGTGGGTGAGGGACACAGCTGAGCAGGACGGATGCTGCCTCTGCTGCCTGTGAGCTCCCAGGGCCAGGACTGTGACTGCAGATTGAGCAAACACTCATACCCTTCTTCTCCTCCCCGCCCTGCCCGGCAGAGCTGTGGGCATTTAGGGGTTGGCATCGTGGAGGAGTGAGGATGACTTTGAGGCAGACCTATCTCCGCAAGTGAATATGGGCAGTTTGGAGAAGTAGCCCTGTGTCATCTCACTGCACTCAGGGAGACTGAAAGTGGCATTTGGGATCTTACATTGTGTTCTCTGGGGTGCATGTTCAAATGAACAGCCCCCCTGTGGCAGGCAAAGGACTCAGCCTGTTATGGGGCAATGGCAGGTGGTGACAGATCTGAGCTGTTGCCACCTCCCAGATGCAGAAACGGGGCCTCTGGCCCTGGACTGCACCCACAGCTGGTGGCCTGGGCTCTGTCACCTTCAGGGCTCCCTCCCTCCATCCAGCCTCTCCCAGTCTGTTTATGCAGTGGGTGGATTTTTAAAGACTGTACATGAGAACTTCCCTAAGGAAGATGTGCTGGATCCTTGGACCCAGATTCCAAGAGAAGCCCATCCCTGAAAACTCCCCGGGGGTGCCCAGCTCTTTGAGACCGCTTGTGGTCTCAGCCATCCCTTTGGACCTTGACTGGGACCCTTGGGACTCTTGATTTTCTCATTTCTGCTTCTTGTCTGTGATGGTGAAACTGAGTATGACAGAGGAGGGAGAAGGGAGCTAGTGAGGTAGTGCTGGGGTTGGGAAGGAAGGAAGGATGGATGGATGGATGGATAGATGGATGGATGGATGGATGGATAGATGGATGGATGGATGGATGGATGGACAGAAGAATGGATGGATGGATGGATGAGCAAATAGAAGGATGGATGGATGGATGGATGGATGGATGGATGGATGGATGGGTGGATGGATGGGTGGATGGATGGATGATGAATGGATGAACAGATGGCTGAACAGATGGACTTAGGAAAACAGGGATCAGCCCCCATGGCCCCCTGGCAGGCTCACAGGTATGTTCTGTGAAGGTGTCTGAGCAAGCTAAGGTGGAAGACAGCCAGGTATGTCAGGACAAGGTGGGAGGGAGGAGCCTGTTTGCAGAAAGGGAGGCTGTGAGGAGGGAGAAGAGAGAAGGGAAAGCCAGAAGCCCTGGAGCCTCCTTCCAGCCGCGTCTGCTCAATCCCAGGCCTCCAACGGAAATTCAGCAAAGCGTCTGACAGCCCTGGTGTCGGGGTCAGGCTTACCCAGCTGAGAAACTAAGCTATAGCTGTAGCTTTAGCATGAAAAGAAGACAAAGAGGCTCACGGCCTTCCAGGTGCTCTGGAAACAAGGGAGCCCCCTGCATGGGGAAAATGCTGCCAGACAGACTGGGGGCAGCTTTCCTGGGGGCAGCTTTCCTGGGGACAGGTGTGGTCTGTCCTGTCTGCCCTCCAGTGCTCGGCCTCCCTGTGGGGCACGGTACGTGAACGGCAGACACCTCCTGGTGTGCCATCTGTATCTTAGGATGCACGGGAATCCAGAGGGGATATTTGTCCACCTTGCAGCAAATCCAGCCTTTATAAGGGCAGGATCTGGGTTCGCTGTTCTTTGTGTACAGAGACGGGGGTCCCTATCTGGGAGGCCGCCTGACCGTTGTGAGTGGTATCTTTGAGAAAGGACAGTGTTCCGAGTGTCAGGGGGAAAGTGGGAGACCCTGCCCAAAGCTCTGCAGCCTGCACAAAGTGATTCTTGTGCCCTAGGTTGGCGGCCCCCATTCTGTTATTGGCTGGCAGAGCTGTGGGTCCCCGCACTCACTTCCCAGAGCTGCCGTGACAAAGTGCCACAGACTAGGTGGCTTAACACTGGAGAAATTCATCCTCTCACAGTTCTGGAGGCCAAGAAGTCTGAAATCAAGCTGCTGGCGGAGGCACATTCCTCTGGAGGCTCTCGGGGGGGGCATCCGTCCCACCTGCCTCTCCTAGCTACTGGCCGCATCACGCCAGTCTCTGCCTCTGTCTTTATGCGGCCTTCTTGTCTCTGTGTGTGTCCCCATGTCCAGATATCCCTCTTCCTATAAAGACACCAGTCCTTGGATCAGAGTCCACCCTGATCTAATCTGACCTTGTCTTAACTTGATCACATGTGCAAAGACCCTCTTTCCAAATAAGGTCACAGTTGCAGGTACCAGGGTTCAGGACTTGAACTTACCCTTATGGGGGACACAAGGCAGGCCACACCCGTCTTGCTGACTTGGGT
This sequence comes from Papio anubis, assembly GCF_008728515.1. Classification (NCBI taxonomy): domain Eukaryota; kingdom Metazoa; phylum Chordata; class Mammalia; order Primates; family Cercopithecidae; genus Papio; species Papio anubis. The sequence continues at coordinate 118,724,189 of NC_044984.1, forward strand.
GCCTCTGGCCTGCCCATCTCAGGAGGGAGCCCAGCCGGAGCACCGCCTCCAAGCTTGTGACGGTTCTCACCCTTTGCTCACGGTTTCTCTGCTTTGGCTGTCAGATCCTGGGCCTGTGGGTTCCTTGCTGGGCCCTTGATAGTTCTTGGCTCTCCAGGGAGCAGCCTGATCCACTCAGGGTCTCCTGGGATCCCCCACAAGCAGACTGTGTCCTTTCGACAATCACATTCAGGTGCCCCATTGTGCCACGTTGGGGGAGATTGAGAAAGACCCACCCCTGCCTCAGGGTTCGCCAATAGCCAAGGCTGTCATCAGAAGGGTGGGAATTCTTGGTGCTTAAATGCCCCCTCCTTGGTTCATCTTCCTCATGGGTGATGGTTCAGGTTAACATTAGCCCAGCCAATGTGCTTTGGTCTCAGATTCCCTGTGTAGATCCCAGACAATCAAGTTCTGACAGCGCCGGAGGTTCTCTCCGCCAGGGAGGTCAGGGGCTGAGCTCAGGGGAAGCTGTTGCAAGGCTCCATGTGGCTTTGGCAAGGAAGCCTCTCCTGCGGCCCGTGTGGGGCTCCCTGGCTGTCCTGCTGTCTCCAGGAGCAGCAATGGGAGGGCTCTGGGTACCTCCTCCTGCCTCCCACTCCTGCACTGATGGGCCGCTAGTTGGCTCCTGTGTGAAAGCTCATGGTTCAGTGAGCTGGGCCGTAGTATCTGTGGATGGCCCTATGTCACCCAGGCTGTGCCTTCCTGTGAGTCCCTGCCCAGCCAGGCCCAGACTCCAGGTCTGGCAGGCTGTCACCGCGAGGCACTGAGCTCTCGACAACAGAGCGGCTATCTTTCTTCACCGGCCCATGGGCTATAGCCTGTGTAGCAGCCAGGAAGGTGGGGAGCTCCGAAGAGCCCCTGTGTACTTTGACTTCCAGCCAGTGAGTGTTCATCCCAGCCCCAGCGGCTCCCGGGGAAGGCTCCTGGGCCAAGCGGGTGGGGCCTGGTGGGCCCTTGGCGAGTGTCCACAGGACCCAACACCCTCCAGGGCCTGTCCCGCCCCCCAGTACCGTCCTGCTGCCCAGGAGCCTGGGAGTAAGCCCAGTCTCCCCAGGCTACAACAGGCTTGCCCTGGACCCTGGAAGGAGCTGGGAACCTGGGCTTGGGCCAGCTCTGTTGTCCCTCCTAGTGGGGAGGGAAGGATGGCATCTGGGTGACTCTCCCATGTGCCTGAGACTCACTTGTTCTCCCCTGTCCCGACATCCCAGAGCTTCGAGGTGGATGCTGAGCCCCCTAGGAAACCGCCAGCTTGTGCCTTGGGCATCCCTGATGGGCCCCCAGCCCCAGAGTGTGGGCCTTGCTGACGGCACAGCCTCGTTTCACAGATGAGCAAACCGAGGGCAGCCAAGGGTATCTCACCAGATTCTGTCTAGACCAGAACAGGAGCCTGGGCCTGTGGGAGGGCACTGAAGGCTGGCAGACCAGCTGAGGATAGGAGTGGGGAGCGGGTCTGTCTAGGGGCTTCCTGTGCTCAAGGTGGCCTCATGGCCAGGGCAGGTGAGCAATGACAGGTCCCGTGTGTGTGTGCTCGACTCCTTCCCTGGCCCTCCCCTGCCCTGCCAGCCCCCATGGGACTGTGTGTGACCTAGTTTTCGGGAGTATCTCACTCCCGCGTGGCTGGAAAGTCGGACTTCCAGGGCTGCAGCCTGCCTTCTTGGCCGCGAGAGGCACTTCCCTTGCCCACTCCCCAGGCTGGCTGGAGTCCGCGAGGCGCCACGACCATTTCGATGTTCAAATAGCCCTGCAGCCAGAAAGACGAAGCTCCGAGCCTCCAGTCGAACTGGTGGCTGCCACCATCTTCCCTTGGCGTCTGGCCCTGCAGCTCTGTGGGAGTGTCCTGGGCCTTGGCGGGGCCTTCCCAAGCCGTCTCACCACCCAGGCCCACGGGACACCAGCCTGCACTGGTCTGGGCTGCCACAGCTTCTGGTGTCTCCCGGGCAGTGCTTCCAGCTTGGGTGGATTTTGGTGTTTTTTCAGCGGGACCCTTTGGCAAATGGTGCCCAGAGCTCTGGCTTCCCGGGCCAGCCTGTGAAGTAGGCCTTGTCGGCTGCTGGCAGCCAGGTGGGGAGCGGGACCCGGCGGAAGGCGGCTGCCTTTGTCGGCGCCCACGCTCCAGGTGTGGCGGCATCCGGAGGGTTTGGCAGTGTCCTCATTCTGCGTGCACCAAGGAGAGATGCTGGGGCGGGGGCTCTGCCACAGCACAAAGGCTTTGCCTCTGAAATAAGCCCTCCCTGCTGGATGGGTGAGGAGTTAGCCTTTCCTGGCAGCGCACGGGGGGGTCACGCCAGGAGCAGGCTGCCTCTCTCTCCCTCCAGCCCTCCCACCTGTCTGGACAGAAGAAACACCTCCCCAAACCTTAGTGCCCATGTTACTGTCCCCTTCCACACGATGTCGTCCTCTCTCCTCCCCTGTGGCTTCATGTCACCCCCTCTTGCGGGAGGAGGGCCCTGGGGGTTCTTGTGCCTCATCTCACTCCCACTGGGCCCAGCACACAGTAGGTGCTCAGCAAGCAAACACCTGCACGCACTTGGGAAAATGCCAAGCTTCAGATAACATTTTTTAGGGAGTGTGTATTATTTCTAGAAACATGGAGTCATACAGAGTCTTGCAGCTGGGGTCAGTGTTGACTGAACGGTGAGCCATAGAAGATGATGATGGGCCAGTCTTGTCACTGCCTTGTTTTTGTGAAGTGACTGTCCTGAAATGATGCTTGCTTGCTCCTGAACGTAAGGAGAAGCGTTGTTTTAGGTTCGAAGCGTGCGAGCTATGCCTCTGTCCAGAGAGGCGCTTCCTCCCCAGACCTTCATGGGAGAGAAGGATCCCTGCTGTGGGCCCACTGGCACCCAGTGCCACCCCTGAGCTGGGCACTGTTCCACGTCGCTGCCAACTCTGACCCAGCCACACCAAAGCCTGGGAGCCGGGTCCTCCTATCTCCCCACTTCAGAGACGCGGAGGCCGTGGGGGCCCAGAGACAGGAAGTCATTGGCCCGAGTCACATAAGAGCTTAGTAGTCTCTTATGGCTGCTGCAGCCAGTTACCAGACGCAGAGTGGCTTCGAACTGCAGGAATTTGTTGTCATGTTCCAGCTCTGGAGGTCAGGAGTCCCAGAATCAAAGTGTCGGCAGGCCTGGTTCCTTCTGGAGGCTCAGAGAGAGTCCGTTCCTGTGCCTGTTCTGGCTCCTAGAGGGGCCCATGCTCCTTGGCTTGTGGCCCCTTCCTCCTCATCAAAGCCAGCAACACAGCATCTTCTGGCCTCTCTCCGACTCTGACCCCCTGGAACGCTGTGATGACATCGGGCCCACCTGAGTGACCCAGGACCGTATCCCGTCTCAGAATCCTTAATCACATCTGCAAAGTCCCTTTTGCAGATATTCCCAGGTCCTGGGGATCAGAATGTGGACAGCTTTGGGGGCCGTTGTTCAGCATGCCACACCCAGGAAGGGAGCAGCTGCCGCTCTTTTGGGCCACTCACTCTGTGTCAACGCCAGGGAGAGATGGGGCCACCTCGAGGCCGTCTGCTGGGGGCTTCGATCCTCTCCCTGTGGTCCTCAGCCCTTGTTCTGGGCTGACTGTGACTAGCAGGGATGGGGCTGCTGGTGATGTTTGTCCACAGGCTGCTGCCAGACTTGAAGACAGGCATGGGCCCAGCCTTGGGGCTCTCTGGATTGGGGCAGGGGCTGCTTTGCAGGTGTGGAGCCTCCCCTCCCCATATTGCAGGTGCTAGGCCCTGGGCTTAGAGGTGATGAGGACTCCAGCCTTAGGGAGCTGCTTCTCTGGGGGTGACAGAAACACAAAGGGGTTACTGCAATGGAGGCCAGTAGATGAGAGCTCCTGTGTCCCCACAGAGGATGCCCCTAAGAGTTGGAGCAGACTCTGAGTTGGCTCTCGCCAGGCCGACTGAGAAGGAGCCAGTGCAGCAGGGAACAGCGGGAGCACAGAGGCAGCCTCGGGTCACAGACAAGGGGCTGAGAGAGAAACGGGCAGAGGTCCCCAGTGGGAAGCCTTGAGCCTGTGTCAGGGGAGCTTGGAGCTGAAGGGGTAGTGATGGGACAGGCCCCTGGGCATGAAAAGCAGTGGAGGAACGAGGGTGAGGGCCCGGGCCCTGGAGCCGCACCACCAGCGTCCAGCGCTGGTCTGCCTCTTCCAGCTGCGTGGCCTTGGGCAAATGACTTCGCCACTCTGGGCCTTGGTTTCCACATCTGGCAAATAGGGGTGCTGCCAGCAGCTGTGTGCTGGGGTTTTTATAAGGATCAGATGAGTAGGATATGTGGCGAGTGCCCAGAATGGTGCCCGGCACCGTGAGAGCACAAAAAGCTCTCCATCCTCATTGTCCAGGCAGGTATGGGGGCGGCAGGGAGGGGACAGAGGTAGGAAATATCAAGCCAGGCCCGGGCAGGACTTGGCTCTGAGTTCATGGTTCCCGCTCGGTCGGCCCTCTACTCCCTCTGCCTGAGGCCGGTGTGCATGTGGTCGCCATGGTTACAGGCACCAGCCTGGAGAAATAGGGTCCCCAGCGCCTGCTGTCCCCCATGGGAGCCAGCTGCCCCCTCTTCAGCCGAGAACAAAGCAACGAGCATCACCATGCACTAGACGCTGGGGTGTAGGGGATGGAGACCGTGCCTCCCCATCCACAGGGGCATCATAATCTAGGTAGGGCCAGAGAGCAGGGAGAGGGCCACAAACCTAGAAATCAATACATAAGCAAAACCTGCTGAGTGCCATGTCCCAGTGGCAGTGGTCAGGGAGGTGTCACGGCCACTGTGCACGGTGCCTCACTGCCTCAGTCCCCAGTGGCCATGAACCCCAGCTGCCCACGGCTGGCAGCTCTCCCATTTCCTAGAGACCCGTCCTTGGGGGAAAGGGATTTTCTTCCCCCAGAAGGTGACTCCCACCCCAGGAGTGGGGCAGCAGTGGCCAGCAGCCCGCTGTCCCAGATGGGACCAGTGCTGGGGCAGCCACACTCCTGCGCCCTGGTGTGACGGGCCCCAGCTGGTCACGGCTGTGCCCCCGCCTTGCCTGGTTGACACCTGCTTGGCCCCTCTCTCCCATTCCCCTGGGAGGACTCCACCGATAAACTGGTTTCACAAGCCATCCCCAGTCCCTGATCAAGATGGGAGGAGGCCAGGCCGGGGACCCACGGGTGGTCTCAGCCACCCCGGCACCTTCATGGAGGGCTGGGAGGCACAGGCCCCAGGGTTTGCTCCAGTCTTGATTTTTAGCATGTGGCCTTTTTGTGTGCTCTTCCTAGAGCCACTGTAAAAAAACAAAAACAAAACAAAACAAAAAAACAACAAAAAAAACCTGCCACAAACTGGGGGGTTTGAGACAATAGAACTCTATTCTCACACAGTTCTGGAGGCCAGAGTTCCAATCCAGGTGTGGCAGGGCCACACCGCTTCAGAGGGCCCCAGGGAAGGCTCCTTCCCGCCTCTCTGGCTCCTGGTGGCTCCAGGTGCTCCTTGGCTTGTGGTTGCGCCCCTGCCATCCCTGCCTCCACATTGTCCCTGTGCATCCGCATCCGCTTTTTATTTTTATTTTTTAAACAGAATCTCGCTCCATTGCCCAGGCTGGAGTGCAATGGTGCGATCTCATCACACTGCAACCTCTGCCTCCTGGGCTCAGGCGATTCTCCTGCCTCAGCCTCCCTAGTAGCTGGGATTACAGGTGTGAGCCACCACGCCTGGCTAATTTTTGTATTTTTAGTAGAGACGGGGTTTCACTGTGTTGGCCAGGCTAGTCTCGAACTCCTGACCTCAGATGATCCACCCACCTTGGCCTCCCAGAGGATTATAGGCGTGACACCGCCTCCATCCTGTGTCCACTCTTGTAGGGACACCAGTCATTGACTTTAGGGCCCACCCTCCTCCGAGATGACCTCATCTCAGGAGCCTCAATTCCATCTGCAAAGGCCCTATTCCAAATAAGATCCCATTCACAGGGTCTGTGTGGACATGGGGTTTTGGGGGGACCCTATTTGACCCACACTGCCCTTGTCCTTGGGAAGCTACCTCTGGCTGTGTTTTTGGTGTCCATGCCTTGACCCTCGCTGCTTCTCTCAAGGACCTCTGTGGGTCCATCTCGTCCTGGCCACACTGGGCCATGCCCCATCTCCCAGGGAGAGGGTCTGCATGTTTGAGACCAGACTGTGACCTCCCTTGGGTCCCTGCCTCTACCCCAGGCACCTCCAGCCCTCCCCATTTTGACACAGGCAGACAGAGCCAGGGGCAAACCCAGGACCTGCCCAGCCAGCGGCCTGAGTGGCTCTGAGGAGAGCAGAGCCATTGATGGGGCCATCTTGGGGGCCTTTACTTTGAGGGCCTCTGCACACAGCATGCAGTGGTCATTTGGGGCTGGGGCTGGGGCTGGCCTGCCGGCTGAAACCTCACCCATAGCCTGCATCCCCCTAGGGCAGCCTGTGCAGGGTGCTTGCTGAGACCGTGAGCGTGTTCTGGATCTGCCCCAGCCAGTGCGACAGCTGCCAGTGTGTAGCGGGTGTGACTGAGGAATGTAACGAGGACTGCTGAATTGTAATGAATTTAAGTTGAACAGCCCCATGCGGCTAGTGGCCTCTGTATTACAAGCCCTAGAACAGGGTCCCAGGGTGGCCTGCATGCCAGGGGGAGGCAGGGCTGCGGGCGTGTGGGTGTCCTGGGTGCTGTTTGTGGCTGTGTGGCCCCGGTGCCCAATGTGGGGGGCGCCAGGACCTGTGGGCCCTGGGGCCACAGTGAACTCGGCTTCACCCCTCAGATCACGTCCCAGGTGGCACTGCACAGGGAAGCCCTCCCTGATTACCTGGTGGTCAAACCCTTCTCGTGCCCTCATCACCCTGACGATCACAGCCCTCCCGACAGTTGGCATCTTAGTCCATTGGTGGGGCGTTGGTGAGAGTAGTAGGGGATTCAGGCGGCAATCTCTGATGAGGTGAGGAGACCCTCTCTGTTTACCACTGTAGCAGCAGTTCAGAGCGCAGTGCCGGCACACAGTAGGTGCGCAGTGAGTGAGCTGAATGGAAGACGTTCTGCCATGGCCGCGAGCATCTCTTCGAATCTACACTCATGCTTTCTCCAAAGCTATGCTATTCATATGCTCTGGGTCTATGATTCATAACCTCAGTGATGAACAAGCTATCTGAAAAATAGGCAGGTTATTTAAAGCCCTGCCCTTCACCTCCCTGAGCCCTTGATGCGGGCACGTGTAGTTCCAGCACAGGTCCTAGGGAGTGGCCTTGCCAGGCCCCCTGTTATCCCAGCATAGGCTGGTCAGGCGGGGGGATGCCTCGTAACAAACATCCCCAATCTCAATGGCATCGAAGAGCAAGGGCTTCTTTCTGGCTCTTACTATGTGTTCCTCACGGGTTGGCCGTGACTTGAGTGTCACAGCAACACCTCAAGGAGAACATCTAGGGCTGCCTTAAAAGGCTTTAGGGGCCAGGCGTGGTGGCTCACACCTGAGTTCCAGCTCTTTGGGAGGCCAAGGTAAGGAGGATCACTTGAGCCCAGGAATTTGAGATCAGCCTGGGCAACATAGTGAGATCCTGTCTCTGCAAAAACTGTTTTTTAAATTGGCTGGGGCATGGTGGCATGCACCTGTAGTGCCAGCTGTGTGGGAGGCTGAGGTGGGAGGATCGCCTGAGCCCAGGAGGTCAAGGCTGCAGTGAGCCGTGATTGTACCACTGCACTCGCACTTGGGTGACAGAAAGAGACCCTGTCTCAAAAAAAAAAAGGCTTTAGAAGCAGAGCCTCCTGGCCCTGCCCTAAGTGAAACTTCTACCTCAAGACACTCGCTTTGCTGGGCTGGCCCAGAAGGACCCCCACGTGTAGATGGACAGGGTTTTCTTGGGTAGGTGGAAGAGGGGAAAGGCCTGTGAGGCTGAGTCTGGCAGGGAACAGTTCAGGAGGGAAGAGTAGGGTAGGGGAGGGCAGAAGTGTCACCGCGTTGGCATGAGGAGAGGCAGCAGAGGCCAGAGGTCTGTGTTTTCAGAATCAGTTTGGGGCTGAACCAGCGGCTGAGCTGGGGGGAGGGGGAGGTGGGCCACAGGATGGGGTTGGGGTTCTCAGGCCACTTCCTGTGAGGAGCAGGATGGGGTAGGGGTTCCTAGGCCCCTTCCTGTGAGGAGCAGAATGGGGTAGGGGTTCTTAGGCCACTTCCTGTGAGGAGCAGGATGGGGTGGGGGTCCCTAGGCCACTTCCTGTGAGGAGCATTGGGCAGGGCCATGGCCCTGATGGTCTTTGCTTCCACAGGGAGTGGAATTTTGGGACAGACTTTAAAACAGACTGGAGAAGGAACTTCCCAGCGTGGAGCTGTGGGGTGGATTTGGGAGGGGAACAGAGAGCGCGTTCTTTGTGTCTGTCTGAAGGGGCTCTTTCTGAAGGGACTGTGGGTGGCTTCTTTTCCCATGGAACTCTCTTTCCCCACCTTGCCAAGATTCTCCCCGCTGCAAGTGACAGAAAGGCAGCACAAATGGTCTGAAGCCTCCCTCAAAATGGATTTGCTGGTGCTCACAACTGAGGGACAGTTTCAGGTGTGGCTTGATCCAGGCATTTGAACAATGTTGGAAAGACTTGATATTTCACCGTCTTTGACTCCTGCTCTCCTCAGTGTAGCTCCATTTCCACATGGTTTCCAAACCCCCGCCCCACATTCTTAGCCCCCACAGGGGGGCTGTCTCCACAGCTCTGGAGGAGAACCTGGGTAGCTCTCATTGGCCCAGTGTGGGTTACACGCCCATGTCCAATCCAGTCCTTGTCTTCAGGGAGATGTGGTGCCATTTCTAGGCCCGCCCTGCTCTCCTGCAGACATCTGCCATTCTGATCGGCTTCCTGTGCCCCTCTGCAGGCCTGGCCAGCTCCCATCTGTGTGTCCCTCCCTGGCAGGTGTGCCACAGACACAGATGTGGTGGGGTCTCTACCCCTCTGGAGGTTACCTGAGCCTTGGGTGGCATCAAGAAGGGCTCGGAACCCTTTCTCCAGGCCGAGTATGGTTTCAGCCCGGCAAAGAGCACAGAGGGATCCCAGTTCTCCAGGGCTCTGAGCTGGGCTCCGGGGTGGGTGTGGCCTGGAGGTTGCAGTGAGAGGCCGTGACCACACCCGTTGTTGAGATCTGGGAGCTGGGGGCCAGGCTGGTGGTGGGGACTGGGCAGACCCCTGAATGCCTGGATCCCACGGAGGAGCTCTGGGGTGGGCTTCCTGATGGGCCCCACGAAACAGCTTCCAGACCAAGCCAGGGCCAGAGGGTGTCAGGTGATCCTATGTGCCCAGCAGGGAGCTGAGGCCACTGCGACAAGGGGCTGCATAACCTTGTGTCCCTGGCTCTCCCCACAGCCCTCCTCCCAACTCCCGAATCCCCCGGCGCCGGAGATGAGGCCCCGCATGCTGCCGGTGTTCTTTGGGGAGAGCATCAAGGTGAACCCGGAACCCACGCATGAGATCCGGTGAGTGGGCCGCTGGGCTCTGTGTGGGAGGAGGGGGTGGGGGGTTGGGTGCTGGTCCTGACTCTCTTGTGGGATGGGGGTGGGGACTAGGCCAGTCTGGGGGCTCAGGAGGCTCTCTACCCTTGAGGCGGCCCCTCTGGGTGCTGCCTTCTGGGGATGGCCATGTCTTAGCCAGAGACAAAACTGATTTTAAGAGACTCTGACCCCAAGGGACCCCCTGTATCCACCCCATGCCCCCACCCCAGGCCTATTCAGCCATTTCCCATATCCCCATTTACCGTCTGCTCCAACAGGCTTTTACTTTAAATCCAACCTCTCAGAAAAATTGGAAAATATATAAACATAACCACTTGTGCACCCTAACTCTCCCTCCCTTCTCCTGCCAGACTTTTTTTTTTTTTTTTTAAGATGGGCTCTCACTGTGTCACCTAGGCTGAAGTGCAGTGGTGGGATCATGGCTCACTGCACCCTCAACCTCCTGGGCTTAAGCAATCCTCCTAACTCAGCCTCCTGAGTAGCTGAGACTACAGGTGTGCACCCCCATGCCCGGCTAATTTTTGTATTTTTTTGCAGAGATGGGGTCTCACTATGTTGCCCAGGCTGGTCTCCAGCTCCTGGGCTCAAGTGATCCTCCTGCCTCAGCCTCCTAAAATGCTGGGATTACAGGTGCGAATCACTGCGCCCAGCCCCTGCCAGATTGTTAGGTATTCACAACCAAACCATTCAGGCAACTCAGGCCCCCTTTTCACTCTGTTGTCCAAGAGTTAGGGGACACTCAGCTGCTCCATGTTCTTTGTGACTGTAACTTAGGTTCTTGAGGCCACCCCTGAGCTACTGGACTGTAAGTGTACTGGGTGCCCTCCCAGGCACATGACATCTTAGGTGGCATGTGAATTGAATTAAGGCACCCCTGCTTGGGAACATCCCACGTCAATTTGCCCTCTTCTGAAGCTGCTGGGGCTCAGGCTTCCTGAAGGTGGACTGTGGGATCTGTGATTTTTCCCACATATCTATGGGGCTCTCTCCATCCGCTTGTCCCTGTCGAGTGGGGCCAGCCAAGCATCTGAGACCTACTGCCTCCTGCCCCTGCCAGCCATGCAATGGTCCCAGGAGACAAACGGGTCCACTTCTAAATTATCTTTCAATCCGCAAACAGCCTTCACGGCCTAGTTTTTAAAATGCAAGCCAAGACTCGATCATCGGAAGCCCAGCAAGGGTGGAGGACGGACGGCTTGGCCCTCAGGACCTCTGATCCCGTCACAAGTCTTTTGTGATCACCTTCGGGGATTCGATGGCGAGGATTCGCTCCCTCCCAGAGCTTGCAGTTTGATTTCCTAAAGCTCTGGACGTGGAACTGGGGGATGCTAGTCAGTGACTCCTCCAGGGCTGCTGAAGGGACTTTTTGGTATTTTGATATAATTTCAAACTCTTTGAAAGGTTGCATGTGCGTCTCAAACAGATTCACGGGTTGTTTATATCTTGCCCTATTTGAGGGGAGATTGGTGACGTCCTGCCCTTTAGCCCCCAGATACTTCAGTGTGTCTCCCAAGAACAGGGACATCCTCTTCCGTGACGGCAGCATAGTTGTCAACATCAGGGAAGTGCACACGGTGATGCCAGCACCTAACCCACACGACACGGCTCCGTTTCACCCGTCGTCCCGATAGGGTCCTTTCCCGGCTTACTTTTCTCCCCAGTTCAGGATCCAGTCGAGGTCCTTCACTGCGGTTAGCTGTCTTGCCTCTTCAGGCTCTGTGAAGCCAGGACAGTCCCTCAGTCCTTCTTTGACCTTCTTGACCTTGACATTTCAGAGCAACACACACCAGTTAGGCTTCAGAGCGTCTGCCCAGGGCCCTTTCGTGTCCATGCTGTGGGCAGGGAATCGGGCTGCTCCCCATCCTGGGCTCACTCCGCTTCCCTCCTGTCCTTTCCAGCTGCAACTCCGAGGTCAAGTACGCCTCAGAGAAGCATTTCCAGGACAAGGTCTTCTATGTGCCCGTGCCCACCGTCACAGCCTACAGCGAGACCATCGTGGCGGCACCCAACTGCACGTGGCGCAACTACCGCAGCCAGCTGACCCTGGAGCCACGCCCGCGCGCCCTGCGTTTCCGCAGCACCACCATCATCTTCCCCAAGCATGCCAGGAGCACTTTCCGGACCACCTTGCACTGCAGCCTGGGCCGGCCCAGCTGCTGGTTCACCGCCAGCGTGCAGCTGCAGCTGTGCCAGGACCCTGCCCCCAGCCTCCTGGGCCCTGCCACGCTCTGATGGGGCTAGGGCCGGCCCGGGGTGCTGGAGGAGCCGGGAGCCCTGGGGAGGAGCCGGGAGGACGGACAGGATGAGCTCGGCCTGGCACTCTGGTAGGAGGCAGGCAGGGAGGCTGCCAGGCCAAGGACCCATGTGGAAGGAGGTGGCTCTCGGCTGCCTGCCCTGACCTACAGGCTAGGTGGTGGTCTCCTTGTTTTGGTGTCCAGGACTCAATAAAAGCATCTATTTTTTTTAGCACTTAAGCTGGCAAGGCAGTAGGGGCACACACTGTTAGGTGGTGGCCCCCTTCAGGGTCAGGGGAGAAGAATGTGTCCATAGCGTGCCCCTGAAGCAGAGAACAGTCCAGAGCAGTGCGAGGACAGAGGCGTCCCAGCCTCAGCTGGCGGGAGTGGCTGCCGCTCCCTGAGAGCCCTGCCGCCCCATGTGTTCCGTGCTGGTGGCCAAGGCCGTGTGTGAGGGAAGAGGGGTGCCTCTCTTCCCTGCTGCTGGCCTGGGGTGTTTCCAAAACAGGCTTTCGCACACGTGCAGGTTGCACCAAGAGGTCTGAAGGCCACCTCTGGCGGCTGGCTGAGCCACCTCTGGCGGACGCTGAGCCACCCCTGGCGGACGTTGAGCCAGGAGGTTGGACAAAGGCCGGATGCTGATGCCAGGGCTGGAGTTGGTTATATTGGGGGCGGGGAAGGCCTAGAAATACTTTGAGCCATGGCCTTGCCAGTGTCCCATGCCCTCCAGTATTGAAGATTTGGGGCACTGCCTGTCAAAATGGAAAGATGGGTGCTCAGCCTTGGAGCCTCACCTGCAGGGCGTCCCCAGCTAACACCCGTCCACGCACCGCCTCCAGGACTAGCACCCCTGATGTCAAAACCAAGTGCCCAGCGGAGGCGGTGAAGCTCTTGGAAATGCTGCCACCTGTGTGAGGTCGGGTCTGAACTGGAGGGAGTCGGAGCTCAGCTGTCAGTGTAAAGAGACACTGAGGGGACCAGGTTGCCGCCCTCAGCCTGCGTTCCTGTGTGTGATAGATTCTGCAATGACAGCACCTTACTCCTTCCTGCAGCAGGCTCACCCCTGCCCGTGGGATGTTGTGGGAGGAACATGAGCCAGATGAAGGCTTGGCTCAGGGCTCCCTGGAACAAGGCAGTGTGCACAGGGAGCTGGGGGAGCCCCCAGCCTGGGGCAGCCCAGCAGGCCGCTGAACAAACAGCCCAGAAGCCGGCACTGTGGCAGGGTGCCGAGGAGATGCCCCTCTGAGCCTTCCTCCCCACTCAGACCTGAACGCACTCCGCAGTTGGGGGCTGCCCCTGCCACTCCCCTGGTAACCCCCAAAAGGGGAGGGGAAGGTTCCCTGGGGCTTGAGCTCCCTCTGGGGAGGTGAGGAGGGGAGATTCCGTTCACATCCGGGAGGGGCGAAATGACGGATACATTTTTATGTATCTACACAGAGAGTGCATTTCCTCTCCAGCGATGTTTCCCGGTTAACAAAGGAATAACTTAAGAAATTGATTGATTATCTTAATAAACTGCAAACCCAACGGGACTTCCTCTTCTGTCTGTGAGACCCTCAGCTCCCGCTGGGGTTGGGGAAGGGGAAGACGGGTCTCCAGGCCCCTTTTCCTGTGAGGCCATCACTTTTTTTCCACTCGGAGCTTGTGCCCTAACCAGCCGAGCCGGCCTCGGCCCTGATCAAAGGAACAAAGAAGGACTTAGCCCCCACCCCTGTAGACAGCCTCAGGGTACACCAGCTCCACCCAAGAGCCAGTTAATAAATGCAGAGGCCTGGGCCCTACCTAGGGACTTAGATCTGGGGGGCAGTTCCTTGGATGGGCCCGGGCATCTGGACTTTTGATGGCGGGCATGTCTTCAGCTCCACATCCCGGCCCTCAGCTCTGGCAAGCCCCTCAACCCGCAGTGCCCCTGGAGAAGAGCCCTGGCTGCCACTGCAGAGCAGGTGGCTGGGACGCACCTTACAATCTGTTTCTCTCCATCTCGCCCTTGGAGAGGCCCCTGGGGCTCCGTGGAGATAGTGAGTGCGTTAAGGACACTCGGCAGATGGGACAATGTCCTCAGTGAGTCAGACTGGAAAATCAGACTAGAATTTGTTCCGAGGGCTGGGCGTGGTGGCTCAAGCCTGTAATTCCAGCACTTTGGGAGGCCGAGACGGGCGGATCATGAGGTCAGGAGATCGAGACCCTCCTGGCTAACATGGTGAAACCCCGTCTCTACTAAAAAATGCAAAAAACTAGCCGGGCGAGGTGGCGGGCGCCTGTAGTCCCAGCTACTCGGGAGGCTGAGGCAGGAGAATGGCGTGAACCCGGGAGGCGGAGCTTGCAGTGAGCTGAGATCTGGCCACTGCACTCCAGCCTGGGTGACGGAGTGAGACTCCGTCTCAAAAAAAAAAAAAAAAAAAAAAGAATTTGCTCCGAGGTTCTGCAGTTGGTGGGGGCAGGGGATAAGGGAGTGTCTTTTGCCACAGAGACTGCTGGGGACAGGTCCTCCAAGGGGATGTGTCACAAGAGTGCCATGGTCAGGACTGATGGTGGCCTCTTGAGGTCCCCAGCCTAGCCTGGCAGTGGTTAAGCTGACTAACATGAGTGGGAGTGCTATACATGCCAACTCAGAGCACTCACTGGATTCCAGGCTCTGCAGGAAACATTGCATATGAAAAGTTCCACGCCATCCCTGCCGCTGACATGGGGGCGACTGCATCTCCACTCCACAGAGGAGAAAGTAAGGCACAGAGAGAGAGGTTAAGTCATTTGCCCACGTTGGTAGGACACAGCCGGTAGGGGCCAGAGCCAGGATCTGAACCCAAGATCCCTGACATTCTAAGCCACAGGCTGCCTGCTTTGATGGAGGACGGCCCCTAACAGGGAAAAGGGGATGGAAGCTAGAGAGGCTGAGTCCAACACTGGTTCACATCAACTTGAGGACGAATCTTGAGGTCTCCACTGGTCTCCACGGACAGAAGCGTGCCTCAAGACCTGAACCCTGCTTTAGTCATGGGATTCCCTACAGATGCTGCTGGGGGTGGCATTCTTTGCACCTTCCTTAATCCATGCAAATTCAACTCCACAAGCCTGATTTTCCGTCACAACCTTGATCTCTCACCATCTCGAAGGGAACATGGATAAGGCTTTCTGACACATTCCATTATAGGGCCAGTGAATTCAACAAACATGGAGGTTCTCCTGGGATCGGTCTTGCTCTGGAGCCCGGGCAGAGTCAGGTGAGAACGTCAGGTCTGCATGGCCTGCAAGACTCTTCCTGTCCCGTCCCATCCTCACTCCTCTTTCACAGGCATTACCCCGCAAAACCCCTTACCCTCCTAACTCCATCTCAGCCCATTTCCTGGAGAACCCGGAGAACACGCCTGCCTCTGAGAGCCTGCAATTGGTGGACCTCCTGGGGTGGCTCTACCACGCAAATGGTTTTTGCCTTTGCTAATGATGCTGGAGGCCCAGCCTGCCTGCTGGTCATGTAGGGGCCTAGGGAAGCCCAGCCAGGCACAGGGTGGAAGGAGAGGACAAGGGCAACTGCTCTAAGGCCCCCAAGTATGCATGCTTTTCCCCTGAAGCAGCTCATCTGTCCTAGGGGAACCCAGCATACCTGGAGACAGGCGAAAGAGACACCGGTTCTGTCTGGATCCTAGGCCTTGGGAATTTCCGCCCCTGAAACAGAGACTGGCTGCTGTCCTGAACTGCCCAGCCTTCGGGTGCTGCCGGCTATAGCACCTTTCCCCATCTCCCCCCAGCCCAGGCACACCAGATGTGCGAGATTCAATGTGCCACATGCAAGACCTTGGTGATGTCCTCAGAAGGGCACCTGTCACTCACTAGGCCCCAGGGAGGGGAAACTGACACAGGATGGGCTCCGCTGCTGGAAAAGGAAGAGATCACTTCACTTCCCTAAGCATCTGTAAAACGAGCGTAAGGTCTGTGGGCGGCAAGCCAGCCAGGTGCCGAGGCAAGAGACTGAGGGCACAAGTTGTTCCAGTGTAATAAAATACATAAGATAGCAAGAGTTATACTAGATATGGGCCCACAGACCCTGTAGGGCTGGCCCCTACAAAGGTCTCTACCTCCCAGACCTAAAATCAGATTCAGCAGCCCCCTGCCTTGCACTGCAAACAGTGCTCCTTCCCGCAAGTCCATTGAACTTGACACTGGTCCCATCTCTTCCTTGCCAGAATGGGAACAAGAACCAGGGCCTGCGTAGCACCCACACTGTGCCTGGCCCTGCCGCGAGCATGTCGTATATTTAATCTGTTTCATCTTCACGATGGCCCTGCAAGGGGTGGGGAGGATCCTGTGAAGGAGGAAGTGCCCGTGTGAGGACAGCTGGTGGCTTGCAGACTGCTGAGCCCTCTCGGCTTTCTAGAGAATCTGTAAACAACAACTGAATTTTCTTTGATGGCCCTCCTTAGCCTCTCAAGGACAGAATGGCCAGAGAACCCTTACACAAGCACCAGCTCCCCAGATTTCCAAATGAGCCACTGCTGCGGACCACCTGCAGCTTCTCCCTCCCCACCTCGGCATTTGTCCCTTGCCTCTGGCCACTATCTGATTCCCATACAGGTGAGCAAACAGTGGCTATGTGAAAACAAACAAACAAACAAAACAAACCAAAAAAAAAAAAACCCAATAGCTTTTAGGAAGCAGTCATTCCCTAGAGCAATATCACCACCCCATTCCAGGGAAACTGAGGCATGGTGGGGTCGAACGACAGGGCCAGGACCAGGCAGCTGGCCATGACACGCTGCCCTTGCATCATGCTGATCTCCGAGCCCCTGCCCCTCACACCATGGTGTCCGGTCCCCGACCCCCTCCCCAGGGCGAGGGGGCTGCGTCCTGGCCTCTGCGCTGTGCCAGTCCCTTATCCTGGTCCCACACTGGCCTCCCAGGTCTAATTCTCTCTCACAATCCATCAGCACCCTTGCGAGACAAAACTGCCCCGATTTCAGAAAACCGGCAAGTTACCTTATTAAGCAACGGCTCACCACCCCAGACACTCCTGGGCCCCCACAGGGACTCACGTCCAGCCCATGGTGGTGGGCTCCCAAGGGTCCCTGGCTGGGCCTCACCTCCCAGCCATTGCCACACAGGTTTTCTCCTCTTAGCCTATTCCTTTCCCTAGACCTGCCTCCTCCAGGAAGCCACCCGGACTGCTCCAGTTTATCTGTGTCATCCCAGGAAGGCTTGTCCGGAGCCAACCCAAGGGTCTTCGGGACCAGTCCGTTGCTGCCCTATGGGCAGCAGCTCTTCAGGCTAGTGGCCAGGCCTCCTTCTACGGAGACTTTTGCGCACTTACTGGAGACCTCCTGATCAGATGGAAGTGAAGGAGCCAGGTTCCAGGTGAGGGCCTAGCTCCAATCTTGGGCACCGCCCCTGCCATCATAGTGAGGGTCGCCAACTACTCCCACCAGAAACCCCTGGGCTGCTTGTTGAAAACACAGATTCCTGGGCCCCACCCTGGACCTAGAGCATCAGACTGTCTAGGTGGACCCAGGAATCTGCATTTAACCAACTTCCCGACATCCTAAGACATGGTGACGTTTGCCACCAACTGTCCTTTACAGAGCTCTTTCTAGCTTTCTACTGAGAACTAGACACTCGCAGCGTCAGTTCACAACACACTTGCCAGGGAGGTTCACAGCCAAAGACAGGGTCAGGAGGGGAAAGACAAGAGCTCTGCCCCTCAAGGGTTCTGTCGGATTTGAGACAAGGATTGCACTGTTATCAGAGACACAGCGGGGAGAGAAGATAGGTCAGGGTAGTGTGCTCTTCAAGGAAGTAACGCCCCAGCTGGGTTTTGAAGTGTGTATAGGGGTTTTCCAGGGAGATAGGGGTCAGGGGAATAGCATGAGTCTTCATTTTAAAGATGGAGCAGTGAAAAAGCCACACAAGACAGGGGTGGGATGATGTCTTTGGGGGTAAGTGGGATGATGTCTTTCTTTGGGGGTAGGTGGGATGACCTCTTTGGGGGTAGGTGGGATGACCTCTTTGGTGGTAGGTGGATGACATCTTTCTTTGGGGGTATGTGGGATGACATTTTTGGGGGTAGGTGGGATGACGTCTTTATTGGGGGGTAGGTGGGATGACGTCTTTATTGGGGGTTGGTGGGATGACGTCTTTCTTTGGGGGTAGGTGGATGACCTCTTTGGGGATAGGTAGATGACATCTTTCTTTGGGGGGTAAGTGGGATGACCTCTTTGGGGGTAGGTGGATGACCTCTTTCATTAGGGGGTAGGTGGGATGACCTCTTTGAAGGTTGAGAACCAACTGACTGTAGCTGGGAGACGGAGTGGACCCTCTGAGGGCAGCAGGCTGCAAGCTTTCCATGCACCTGCAAACAACCGCCTGGGTTGGGTCTGAGTCCCTGGTCCTCAGAGAAGACATGCCGTGGTGCTGAGTGGTACCAATTTAGAGGCACAGAGATGGGGGCTGGGCTGAGCCCTGTAGTCCACTCCCATCTCTCCGTCTCACTGGTGGCTGAACAAGGTGCTGTGGGATCTTGGGCCTCACCAGTGTGAGTGGGCAACCCCTGGCGGCTGGCATGACCAACACCCCAACCCATCCTGGATTCCGGGTGGGGGCCGCTCTGCCCTGGGTGGAGGGCAGGACTGCCCGGGACAGGGCTCTTTGCCAGCCCCACACTGCCATCTGCCTGCCGGCCTCAGAACTACAGCCCGGTGCCAGGCTCAGCCCTGTTGGGATGCCATTAGAGCCCAGTGCACAGATGAGAAACCAAGGCCCAGAGGGCACCCGAAACGTCCCCAGGTTCACATAGATCGCAGTCACCAAGCTGGAATTCAGGTCCTGCATAGGCCCAAGGCTTCAGCTTATTTTTACCCTGGGCACAGTAAT
The DNA here is from genome assembly GCF_008728515.1 of Papio anubis. Taxonomy (NCBI): domain Eukaryota; kingdom Metazoa; phylum Chordata; class Mammalia; order Primates; family Cercopithecidae; genus Papio; species Papio anubis. Next base: position 118,742,786 of record NC_044984.1, read on the forward strand.
CAGGGTGGGATACTGAGAGCCAGTGAGGCTGGGCAGAGCCCCTGAGGATGCCCCTCCTCCCTGTTCCCCACTCCAGGGGAGGCAGGACTCTGGGCAAGCCTGGGCCCTGGAGGCTTTTGGTCCCCTGGGAAGGTTGGGGTAGGAGGTGACAATTTCTGCTTCCAGTGGACTGTGGTTCTCCCCTCCATTGCCCCTCAGTCCTACAGGGCTGGTATCTGCAGTGCTGGATGTGAGGCTGCTCAGACACCAGCACAGGGCCAGGGACCCCCAGCTTCAGCCATCCTTGCTGGCAAATCCCCATCAGAGTCCCCAAGGCTGGGTCCCATCTGTGCCAGCACTACCTCTTTGTCCCTGCTCACCAGTAGCTGGGCCCGGGTCGGCCCTCTTTGGGGATTTGGGACTGCCTGTTTCTGGGTGAATTGAGGCCAGCACCCCAGACTGCCTGGGCCTGAAGGCTGAGGGATGGGGACAGGCAGAATTCCAGGACCCTGGGACTCCCACGCTTAGCATGACTCAGATGTAGTTCTGAAGGAAGAGCGAAGAGTGAATGCCCTGCTTTGCAGGTTATCTTGTGCCCATGAGGGGCAGAGGGCCCACCTCCCACCCGCTTTGCACTCCCAAAGGTTTTAGGGGCCTGAGAAGCTGGCGCCATCCTAGGAACCCACCCAGCAGAAGGACTCAGCTTTCGCAGGGCAGGCGTTTCCTAGCTGCCAACTGCCCACACGTCTGGTGGGTCTTGGGTGGAGTGGGACACGAACTGGGGGTCTTCACTCTACAGTGGCTCCAGGAATGCCATTGGGGCAGAGCTGACCTCATGGCTCTGCCAAGTGGAAAGGTTCTCTGACCTCTGCTCTAGGATGGGGGCAGGCCTCAGAGGCCACACTCAGGCCAGCGCTGTCCCCATGGACTTGGGGACATAGAATGGCTAAGAGGTTGTGATGGGGCTGTCCAGATGGAAGCCCTAGTGGGAGGCTTCAAGCCACTCCGAACCAGCAGGGGAAGCTCCAGGGCAGGGGTGGGCTTCCTCCCTCTAGGAAAGCAGGCAGTGGCTCCACAGGGGGCCCCAGTGCACTCCCCATGCCAGGGCACCTGTAGCTATACCTGGGGGCCAGTGGGCAAATGAAGTCTCTTCCAGCTCAGCCACCCAATCTGGCTCCGGGGACTGACACTGCACATGGGACCAGGCACCAGCTGTGGTGTCAGGCTTTGGGGAAGTGTAGAGGGACAGCCGTGCTGCTGTGGCAGCATAGGGAAAGGGCAGGAAAATGAAGGGCAGGGCCAGGCCACTGGCACTGAGGGACAAGGCCAAGGGTGACCGGGTCAATAGCAAAGAACTGTGGCCATTCCCAGGTTTCACTCTGCTCCAGAAGGGATGCTGTGGGCACAAGACAGGGCACACCCAAGATGTGGTACACCTGAACTCAAGAGGCAACTGAACGAGCTGGCAGGGGTTGCTCTCTCTCCTGCCTGTATTCAAATCACACCGGGACATCCCCTATCATGATCTCCATGGGCAGGGATGACATTAAAAGACTCCAATTAGGATGTGATGGCCATTCTGGACTCCACAGGTGTGAATATTAGATACCTTCACTATGGGTGTGAATACCCAACACCCTCACCTTGTGCATATTTGATACTCTTGCCATGAGTGTGAACATCTGACACCCTCACCATGGGTGTGACTACTTGACACCCTTGCCATGGTGTGAATACCTGACACAAGAGTGTGAATACCTGGCATCCTCTCACCATGAGTGAACATCTGACACCCTAACCATGGTGTGAATACCTGACACCATGAGTGTCAACATGATACCCTCACCATGGTGTTAACACCTGACACCATGGTGTAACACCTGACACCATGAGTGTGAACATCTGACACCCTCACCATGGTATGAATAACACCATGAGTATGAACATCTGACACCATGGGTGTGACTACTTGACACCCTCACCATGGTGTGAACACATGATACATGGGTGTGAATACCTGACACCCTCTCACCATGAGTGTGAATGACACCCTGTGTGAATACCTGACACATGCGTGTGAACCCATGTGAACATCTGACACTCAACACGGGTGTGAACACTTGATACCTTCACCACAGATGTGACTATTTGATGCCCTCGTGATGTCCTTACCAAGGGTATAAATATTCAACTCACAAAATGATCCACTTCCTGGTGACTCAGAGGGATGTGGCCTTAGCCCTTCAAGGGTATACTCCCACTGTCCTCTAAACCCCAGCTGCCTGCCCTATTGGCTGCCCAGTGTGAGGCAGAGAAGAAACCTTTGTAACTGGAGTATAATTCGCTTTTTAATTAGAACGACGTGTGTAAATGACAGAATACCACCACCCTGTGCAGATGGCGGCCACAGAATACGCATCGAATTCATTCTGCCCAAGGAAGGGAGGGAGGGAGGACACAGCGGGGCGTGAGCCAGCAGTCCCCGCCCCCTTGGTCCTGCGAGTGATGGGGTCACCGACTGTCGGCCTGCACACGCCTCTTGAACGGTAAGCAGAGATCAAAAGCACAGCAGCAGTAATACTGGGTAAGTCCTTCCTTGCGTAAAACATCTGAATTAATTCATTGAAGGTATCAAAAATATACCCTGTAAACCAATACATCATTTACATCTGCCTTTCCTTCCCACCGCTGCGGCAACGATGTGTGAAAAAAACAGTCCAGTCCTCGGAGCATCCGTTCGCCCCAGGCCGCACCTGGCCCTTTTGTCCGCCCACCTGGCCTGACTTGGTTTCCAGCAATCTCGTTGGCTGGGGCAGCCTGTGGGGACCAGAACGAGCGCACTGGGGGCTGGACAGGGCCTGCGTCCGTCTGTCCAGAGCGCTAAGCGGGATGGGAGGCGGAGGGAGGGCGCGGGGGCTGCGAGCTCAGTTTAGACTTTGGTTCCAAATGCATTTGGGGGAGGCAGTGGCGTGGAGGTGCGTGGTCGTCCTGCTTTGGGTCCCTGGCCGCCCCGGCCGCCTGCGTGTGGCTGCCACACGCCTGCCGTGCCCCCTCCCCGGCCCCTTCCCCTCCCTTCCCGAGCACCAGGTAAACATCCCCTGAGTAAGGTCTGCACAGGGCCAGCCCGGGGCGGGAGTCTTAGTTAAGGCTTTAGGCAGGCAAGGATGCCGGCTCTGGACGGACGGATGGATGGAGGCGCAGGCGTACTCAGGGGCTCCTTCCTCGTTGGGGGGAGTCGGCACCCACCCTGCTCCTGCCGGGCTGTTCCTGTGGCTCGCTGGGACCCGACACCGCCCCCCTCCCCCGTTCTGAGTCACTCGCTGTCGGACAGTGTCTCGTACTGCGAGCAGAGCAGTGGCTTGGGCTCCTCGTCCCAGGCATGGTGGGGGCCAGCGAGGGGCCCACTGCCCGCGGGGAGGCCCGGTGGGGGTGGGGAAGCCATGACACCCGCCTGCAGCCGCATGATCAGGGGATTGTAGGGGAATGGCGTGGAACCTGTGGGAAGAAGCAAAAGATGCCCAGGAGGCCTCTGTGAGCCCGGCAGGCCCTGCCCGTGGCCTGCCCACCACACTGGGAACAGAGGCCTTAGCGGTTCTGTCCAACAGCCCTCCCAGCCCTTTCTAATTGCGAACAGCTCTCAGAACCATCTGCCTCTCTTCACCTGTGCTACTTCCATCCCCGTTCACACCCTGCTGTCTTCTGCCTGGACTATAGTAGCCTCTTCACCATCCCTCTGGTCTGTTCTCCCAGGGGCCTTCGGACCCTGTGTTAGATCAGCATTTCCTTTCCGAAAGCCTTCCATGGCTCCTTACTACCCATCAGAGGAAGTCCAGGCTCCCCTGCATGGCCCACCAGGCCCAGGTGATCTGACCCCAGCCACACCCTTTTCCTCTGCCGGTGCCCCTGGAGGAAGCATGCTGACCGTTTGTGAGCCAGGCTCAGCTGCCCAGGACCCTGGACGGCATCTCCACAGAACAGGCCTGCGTCTGAGCTCTGCACGCAGCAGGCGCTCGGCATTCAGTGCCCTGTCCCCACCTGGTGCCCACCTGCTGACGAGGGCCGGTCCTCCCACACACGGTTGGTGAGCGGCGTCCGACGGTTGCAGTCTCCCTCTGAGTGCACTGAGGAGACGGAGGGTGGCCGGTCCCCAGACGCCAGGCCCGGGGCCGGGGACTTGGCTTTTCGGCTGCTGGGTCTGCCAGAGACCTTGGCCTTCCCGCCGCCACCTGCAGGGGGACAAGATGGGAAGGGGCTGTGTTGGGCAGTGAAGACAGCACTGACACTGTGGTGGGGCCACAGGGGCGGGGTGAGGTCCTGCCATGGGCCCTCCAAAGAGGGAGAGCAGCGATGTAAACCCCTCCTCCCTGCTGCCCACCCCAGCTGGGAAGCCAGGCTTGACCAGAGGGCCAGCCATGAGCCTGGAGGGTGGAGCTCAGTTTCTGCAGGGTGGGGGGAGGTGGCTAAACTGTCTGCTGTTCGCAATAGCCCCCTGGGCTGTCCTGCAGCGACCCCAGCCCCAGGGGCTGGAACCCTAACCATGAAGCCTGGGCTTCCGGTTTGACTCTGAGCGTGGCCCCAGGACCATGCTAAGGCTAGGCAAGCTCCAGGCCCCGTGCAGAGAAGTCAGGACCCCTGAGGCCAGGCCTGACCCCCAGGGAGACTCCAGAAGCTTCCTGGGGCTTCAGTGTCTAGGTTGGACAACTGCAACTCTCTCCTCAGCTCCCTGCTCTGATACAGACGGTATTGATGGGGACCCAGGCAGATGGGGGGCCGACCCCTAAGGCTCCCTGACTCCCGGGGCTGACACAGACCCTGGGCTCCTCCCCACCAGGCTAAGGGGCAGCTGCGGACACACAGTGGGCCTGGCAGATGCTGAGCACAGGCCTGGCTGCCATTCCCCTGTCCACGCGGTGTGGGTGGGCCTTCACTCCAGCCTGGTCTCCCCCAAGGAGACAGATGGGCCAGGAGGCTGGCTCCCTGCAGGGAGGAAGGCAGCAGGACTAGGGGGCAGACGGCAGTGTGAGTGTCCGAGGGAGGCGGCAGCACTTCGGGCCTAGTGGTCAGGAGGGCCGGGGCTGGGGGGTGGCGGAGGGTGCAGACACTTGGGGGGTGTCAGCCCAGCTTCAGATTAGCAAACTCCAGAACAAGGTCAAACACGCACAAAAATAAAGTCACAAGCTCCAAAGCTTGAGGAGGGGGTTGTCAGAGGAGCGCGGAGGAGCGAGGATTAATCACACCGGGGGTGGGGACAGACGGGGGCGGGGCGGAGGTGGCCTGCAGACCTGGCGAGGTGAGTGTGTGGTCACTCCGTCCGTCAGCAGCGGTTATGGGCATAGCAGCGGGCAGGCTGGCACTGGCATTCAGAGGGTTAAAAGCATTGGCGCTGAGCGGCGGGGACTCTTCCCACTGGTCATATTTACCCATGAGTGCCTTTCTAATTATGGCCTCCAGCCCCATGTTGGTGCTGGCATGTTCCTGCACCGCCTGGCTTCTATAGGTCATAAGGCCTGGGAGAGAGAGACAGACAGACAGACAGACACATGGGGGCCGGGGAGGGGGAGCCAGAGGGGTGACGGAGAGAGAGAAGGGAGAGAGAGAGGGGAGGAGGAGGAGGAGGAGGAGGAGAGAGAAATACACAGTGAGCACATTTCGGCAAAGCAACATATTTATTTCCCTATCCCTCCCCACCCTTTTTTTTTCCTGCTGGGTGGTGATAAAAGGGGAGAGGCTGGTTCCTTCTACCTGGGGCCCCGGAAGCTCTTGGGCACTGCCAGGGAGGTGGGGTGGGGGAGGTCAGATGCCCCCGCCAGCCCCATCCTCATTCCTATTCTGTCCTCTGGGAAATCACAAGCCCTGTCTGCACCTCCAATCCTAGCTGGGCTGTTTTTTTTTTTTTTTTTTTTAAATCCCAAGTGGCCTTAATGGAGAGGGTGGGAGATGGGAGGGCTGCCCTGTTTGGGGAACAGGCTGCTAGAAAATTGGGTCAAGCCAGAGCTGGGGGCTGGCGGGGGGCTGGGGAAGGAACTGAGAGAGAGAAGGTGACCAGATGGTCCTCCCGCTGCCCCACCTCCACCTGTGTGACCTGGGATGTGCAGCCCCCTGCCTCCCCCACAAACTGGGCCTACTCTCCTCCCTCCGCCTCTCCCCACCCAGGAGCCACGAGGAGAAAGAGGTGCAGAGACGGATGCTGAGGGCGAGGTCGTAGCCATGCAGTTACGGTGCGTGCAGGGGACAGGGCAGAGGTAGACACAATCACGGGACCAGCCCTGGTCCGGCCCCAGCTGGCCCAGCCACCCAGTCCCAAGGACAAAGTGGTCGAATCAACAAACCGGTCCCAAGAGGATGCTTCCAGAACATCCCCTGACAATCGTGGGAAACCTTTTCTGTGAACCAGATTTCCTTTCCATTCTTTCTTTCTTGTGAACCATGTGGAGGTGGGGGACCTTTACAAACCCCCATAGGTGCTGTCTTTTCAGAATTTTTATGAAACCAAACCAGACTTTGCTTTCAAAAGCCCCCAGTGAATCCCCATCCCACCCTGCCTACCACGGGGCAAGAGGTTCACGGATTTTTAAACTTCTGCTCTGAATGAATTGTATGAATACAAAGTGGTCAAATCGTCTTTCTGACCACTTGCTCCTTTGTAAACTAAACTGAGGCTTCCATGAGGTTGCAGGTGACGCAGATGCTTTGAAAATCACGTTTCTGTAGCAACTGCTGGCTGCCTGCGTTTTCTTTTCCCTTTTGGTTTCAAATGCGTTTGTAGCCAGGGATGCTCACACCTTTTCTGCTGTCTTGGCCACATTTCTGCAGCCCTTTAAAAAAACAGCCATGTGCATGAAGAAAAAGCAACATTTCTAACAGGGGTGAGTGCTGAAATCACAGCAGCGCGACCCGGTCTTCTACCCAAGGCCACGAGTCCATGACCTGATGGAGCTGGCTCCAGGCTTAACAATCTCCATTTATAAAGGCGAAGTCTGACACAGGCTGAGTGGCAAAGACTGGCGCCTGGAAAATTTCTTCTTGTGGACGAAAACTGCATAAAAAGAAAAAATCAGGCCGGGTGCGGCTGCTCACGCCTGTAATCCTAGCACTTTGGGAGGCCAATGTACGTGGGTCATCTGACGTCAGGAGTTCGGGATCAGCCTGGCCAACATGATGAAACTCCGTCTCTACTAAAAACACAAAAATTAGCCAGGTGTAGTGGCGGGTGTCTGTAATCCTGCTACTTGGGAGGCTGAGGTGGAAGAATTGCTTGAACCTGGGAGGCAGAGGCTGCAGTGAGCCGAGATTGCACCACTGCATTCCAGCCTGGGTGACAGAGCAAAACTCTGTCAAAAAAAAAAAAAAAAAAAAAATTTCAGTTGAGGTGGGAGGATCCTCAGCTTGAGGACAGGAGTTCAAGACTAGCTTGGGTAACATATCGAGAGCCCGTCTCTACAAAAAAGTTAAAAAATTATTTGGGTGCAGTGGCGTGTGCCTGTAGTCCCAGCTGCTCAGGAGGCTGAGATAGGAGGATCATCTAAGCCTGGGAGGCAGAGGCTGCAGTGAGCCGTGATCACACCACTGCACTCTGGCCTGGGTGACAGAGAAAGACCGTGCCTTAAAAAAATAAATACAAAGTATTTATATACAAGTGTTAGCATAAATCTTCATCGTACCATGCCATGAATTTGTACATACAGATACACCTGCGTGTTTAGCACCTGCTTAAAGATTTAGAACATCCCAGGAACATTCATTTCTAACCCTCTTGTTGTTTCGACCAAATTATCTTCTTCCCATTGCCTGAGGCTTAGCAAAGCCCCTGGTGTCTAGTCACTAGGCGGGTGGAGGTGTCCTAGTTGGGACTCCCATTTAGAGGCCTTGATGACCCTGATACTATCTGAATGACTGTCCTTTGCTCATTCCCACGGCTCAAGGCCCGGGAACGTCCCCCGGGGAAGATCAGGAAACCTCTCCGACCTCCATCCCGGCCTCGGCTTCCACCAAAGGGCCAGAGGACAACCAGGCACCCACACAGAGGCAGCTGACTCCGAAACTGCCTCAGCCCCACTGGGCCAGGCCTGCCCATGCGGAGTGGCCCCCGGAGGCCACACCCCAGACTCACCAAGGAAATACACAATGGGGCCCTCCTAGAGGATGGGGCTCCAACCCCAAGGGACCCCTAAGTCCAAAAGATCATAGAAGTCTTAAGTTTCAGCTTAAAAGTGCATGTCAATTTTATACCTGCCACACATCTGCATTTGATCTTGAAAAAAAAAGGCCTCCCAGTTCCCTGGCTGGAATTAAGGAATGAAGCTCTGGCTATAACAAATGCCCGGGTGAACTCGGAGGCTTGTGCTCTGAGCTCAGGCCCACTCCTTGTCCAGACACGCACATCTCCAGCTGAGACTGGTGAAGAAGCAAGGTGAGTTTCCAGCTGGTGAGGATGCATCTGACACTTACTAACCACCCAAGGGGATCTTAACTCCAGAGACTCCCTGCACAGCGAGGGTCCTTTCTACAAGGGAAACAAGCCTCGCCTGCCTGTTGTGTGACTGAATCCTGCTGTGCGGTTAGTTCATCCCAGAATGAGGGGGTGCACTTGGACTAGCGAAGGCTCCTCGTCCCTTAATGACAGCTGGAGCAGGGGTGGGGAGAGAGCGCCGGGGACCTGGGCGGCCATATAGCAAGGGCTGGATGGGTTACCTGTTCCGGTGATGGCGGGCATATTGAAGATCTCCGTCCCAGGCTGGCCGATATCTGGAAGTGGGTGACAGAATGGGTGAGGCCCCCAGGTCTCTGGGAATCACCTGCCCTACCAGTCCTGTGTGGTCCAGGCCAGGTGTGCTGGCATCACCTGGGGAATCTTGTTCATCGCAGGTTCTGATGCAGCAGGCCTGGGACAGGGCCAAGGGTCTGCATTTCTTTTTTCTTTTCTTTTTTTGAGATAGAGTCTCACTCTGTCACCCAGGCTGGAGTGCAGTGGTGCAATCTTGGCTCACCACAACCTCCGCCTCCCAGGTTCAAGTGATTCTCCTGCCTCAGCCTCCTGAGTAGCTGGGGTTACAGACACCTGCCACCACACCTGGCTCATTTTTGTATTTTTAGTAGAGACAGGGTTTCACCATGTTGGTCAGGCTGGTCTCGAACTCCTGACCTCAGATGATCCACCTGCCTCGACCTCTCAAAGTGCTGGGATTACAGGAGTGAGCCACCGCGCCCAGCCAAGGGCCTGCATTTCTAACCAGTACCCTGGGGATGTCAACGTACCCTGGGGATGCTGATGCTACGGTTCCCTGGACCACACTTACAAGGCCCTGGAGTTACCAGCCTGGGTCAGATTTTTTTTTTTTTTTCTTGAGACAACTTCTTGCTCTGTTGCCCAGGCTGGAGTGCAGTGGTGTGATCATAGCTCGCTGCAGCCTTGACCTCCCAGGCTCAAGCAATCCTCCCATCTCAGCCTCCCCAGTAGCTGGGACTATAGGTGTGTGCCTGGTTTTTAAATTTTTTATAGAGATGGGGTCTTGCTATGTTGCACAGACTGGTCTTGAACTGCTGGCTTCAAGCAACCCTCCTGCCTCATCCTCTCAAAGTGCTGGGCCTATAGGCATGAGCCACCATGCCCGGCAAGCCAGTGACTATCTGCAAGGTTTCTACTCCAGCCCCACGAAGGAAAGAGCATCTGTGATTTGCCCAAACTCCCCTGGCAGATGTGGCTTCTTGGGGTCAGGGACTATGACAGATTCTTTATTTGCCCACCCACTCACATATTCTCTGGTGGATCTGCTAAGTGACAGGCCCTGTGCTAGGTACTGGGAAGCAGAGTGGGACGTTCATACCCAGAAACCACGTCAATGGGTGCAAAGCCACACAGGTGCTGAGTGTGGGAGGCACCCAGCCCTTATGTGGGAGGGACCCAACCCCTGGTCCCAGTATTCATGCAGGTATTCACTGGGCACCTGCTATGTGCTGGGTGCTATTCTGTGCCAGTAAGCTCCTACGGAAAGCCCAGCAAATCAAGAAACTGCCCTAGGGCTCTCCAAAGGTGAGGCTAAGGGCCTGGGGGAAGGCGGTCAGCAGGGCCACTTAGTTTTCGAAGGTGCACCGTGGGTTTCTGCTACTGGGCGGCTCCAGCGACCCAGGCAGGCCACCCCCCCACCCGTGGCCCCATGCTTCCCCGGGAGCCTGCAGGCCCCTTACTGTATTCAGGCTCATTCCGGTTGTGGGTGTTCAGCTTCTTGTTGATCTCTTGCTTCTTGGACTTGACCATGGCGGAGTTGCTCTCGGTCAGCTTGCTGAAGAAGGCTGGCGGCTGGCTGGTGTTGCCTGGAGACTTGGAGCCCATCCTGCTGTGAGGATCAGACACCTCACATCAGTTCACTTGGTGCTGAGCTTGCATGCCTTTGATGACAGGGAACTCACCACCTGAGATGCCTTAGACATTTGGAAGCAAGCTTCACCCATCCCCACGCCTGCATCCCCTGCCTGGTAGAAGATCACGGCTCCTGAAATCTCCTCTGTGGTTCACCCATCCTGGGGCTAGGGGTGTCTTGGGAGACGCCTGGCTGTGTGGTGGGCTGCCTCTGACCACTTGCTCCAGCCTGACCCTCTCAAGAGAGCCCCAAGGATTGAAACTGGGTTCCGATCATGCCCTTCCCCAAGGCCAGCGGCCCCAGCTTCCTTCTCAGGCCCCACTTCACCCATTGCCCCCAGTCTGGCCCAGCACACCTAGCTCATTATTTCTTAGAGGTTCAACAGGGGCCGGCAACAGGGGCCTGGACCAGCTGAGATCCCAGCCCAAGGCACGGAAAGCTACTACTGTCTCCCCAGGGAGGGTGGGCATGTATTACACCCCCAAGTTGGTGAAACTTGCTTAGCAGGCTCGAGGTCACCCAGCTGAGCCCTGTGCCCTTGTCACTCTCCACACAGCACCATGGTGGACTGCGGCCAAGGATGGGCAAGGAGCTGATACCAGAGCATTTCAGGGGCAGTCCATGTGCCCACAGAAGTACCTGGGCTCTGTCTGCTCCCCATCCCGGTACAGCAGCGGGTACACAGCACTCCGGGAGTGCCCTGGCTCCGTCATGCCCTCCGGTGGGGACACAGGTTCAATACCGTCCTCACCACCACCCAAGACCGACGTCTTGCTTGGCTCTGGAGACCTGGAGGGAGAAAGGGCCCCCGATATGGTCAGAGGTCTCCCTCCTGAGGGGACGCACTCCTCCACTGTAAACCAGGGCCCTGCACGCTTTCCTGTACCTGGCCAAATCATAAACGTTTTAGGTATTTTCGACCACAAGTAATCTCTGGCACGTATTGTTATTATTTTTATTTTTTAAAACAACTCTTTAAAAATGTAAAATCATCGTTTTAGTTCATGAATTGTACAAAAACAGGGCTCAGGCTAGATGTGGCCCATGGCCCATAGTTTATTGACCCCTGCTCTGAATTCTGGTTGGACCCCAGTGCCAGCTACACCACTGTCCCCCAAAGATGTCCTGCTGTCTTACCATATCTGTCCTCACACACACATTCCCCGCCGCCCCCACCAAAATGCCTCCTTCACCCTGGAGCTCAGGGCCCTCCCCTCTCTTCCTCTTTGGACCCCCAGAGGCCCCAGGGTTCACAAGGGTGGGAGTGTGCGTGAGCATGTGCGTGTGTGCAAGCATGTGCGTGTGTGTGCACTGACAGGTGTGCGTGTGTGTGTGCATGTGTGGAAAGGCTGCTCTCTAATCATACAGCCCTGGATCAAACCCCCTCTGTCACCTACTGACTGTGTCCCTGTGGGCAAGTGAATTCACGTCTCCAGGCCTTAGTTTCTTCATCTGTGAAATGGGGAGAGTGCGGCCTGTGTCTCCTGGGGGCTGTGTGTAAAGGGTACACATTGAGTGCCTGGAACCCACTGAGCACAGTGTGCACTTTTATCGGCTATTATTGGTTATGTATCCGCTCTGTGACTTCCCCATCTCCCGGAGCTTCCATTTCTTGCCTGTGCAATGGCACCAGGCGGGCCTCGTATGCAGCTGAGCTCAGACCCAGCTCTGAGCAGGCAGCTGACGAAGGCCTCCCACCGGCTGACCAGCAAGAGGCACCCCCACCCCACGCTCACCTCTTGCCCCCTTCGCTGTTGGGGGAGCCACGGGCCGGGGCACCATGGTCCGGGGGCGGGAGGTAGAGGTCACTGGGTGGGCGGCGGAGGTCCAGGACGGGGCAGCTGGCCCCAGGGAAGGAGTACAGGGGGGCGGGCAGGGGTGCGCTGAGCTGCTGTGGGTGGTGCCGGGTGTAGTCCTGTGTGATGACCTCCTGCAGGCAAGCGGGGGGCCCAGGGTCAGGCAGCACCCTCCTGCCAGAACCTTCTGGGGGTGGGGAGGGGCTAGATGGAGCTTGGGGAAGAATCCTGGCTGGGGCCAGCTTCCTGGGCGACTGTGGACCTGCCCGCCACCCTCTGGGCCTCCGTGTCCCCGGGTGCATGGGAGTCGGGCTGTGGTCAGTGGTCCCAAGCTGGTAGTTGGCAGATGGCTGATATGACCAGCCCATGACACTGAGAAACCCGGGCCACCAGGAGGGCTTCATTGCCCGTGACGATGCTGTTGGCTCGCATCGCAGGCTCCACCCATGGATGAGGGGGTGGTGATGGTATGGGTGCTCGGGGCTCTGGGATCTCACCCTCACCCACGCCCTGGATCCCCCAGCCACCCCGCCAGGACAGAGGGGCTGTGGGGTTCCCCATCCCCTCTCCAGGCCCAGTGCCCCCAGGGGCAAGGATGACAAGGTGTGGCAGAGAACGCGTAGTTACACTGATGTGCTGGGCCAGAGTGACCACCCGCTGGTGACCTTTGACCCCCGGGGCAGTCTGGAGCAGCGGGCTGGATGAGGGCTGGTTCTCAGGCAGCGGCCGCAGGTGTGGGAGGTGGGCGGCCTCCCCGCCAAGCTTCACGGGGCCTGCAGGCAGAGCAGAGCTGGTCAGGGGGTATCTGCTGGCCCCAGGGCTGCTGGGCCCAAATCCCAGCCCTGTGCCTTTGAGCCTCATGACCCGGCCGATTCCTTGGCCTTTAGGCACCTCTCTTTTCCCATCTGCGTGATGGGGCCGTGAGGGTCCTCATTGTGCAGGGTTTCTGGGGCCTGGGTACTGGGCGGGGCGTACCTGGCTGCTTGGGCCGCAGCTCCCCCTCCAGGTGGCTCTTGTCCAGCTCTTCCAGGTGCTTGGAGAGCCCCTTGTCGTGTGTCAGGCTGGGTGAGCTCACAGGGCTGACGGGCTCCACCCCTTCAGGGCTGTAGCTGCTGCTGTGGTAACCTAGGGCAGGCGGGGTGCAGAGTCAGGCACCAGGCCCAGGGGCTCGGGGTCCGAGGGGCAGGGCTGCCCTCCCAGCTGGCTGGATCCCCGTGGGGTCAAGGGGAACGCAAGCTAGGGGTGGGGTTTGGGTACCCAAACAAAGTAAGGCAGAGAGGGGTGTTGGGGAGAGAGAGGGAGGCCAAGGGAGAGATGGAGAGAGATGGAGAGAGATGCAGAGCCTGGGAGAGACAGAGACAGAGGGAGATGGAGCCACAGAGAGAGATGAGGCCAGAAGGGACAGAGATGGGCTCAGGTGGTGGAGGCGGGGCGAGGCCAGCGTGAGACAGGGACAGCGTGGGTCTCTGGGGGAAGGAGTGTGTGGGGCAGAGTGAGAAGTGGGGGTGTGGCTGGGAGTGACCCTGGGTCCCCGGGCCCTGCCTGAGCTATAGCCTTGGCCATCCCAGTCCAACAGAGAGGAGCCATGAACTAGGGCCAAGGTAGGGGGCCAGATGCAGAGGGTTCCCCTTTTTCTGGGGTACATGGGCTGGGGACAGGGCAGGATGCAAGAACTGGGCCCAGTTCCTCCTCGACAGTGCAGGCCCCCGCCCCGCCTCAGCTTCTCCCTGCACCGCCTGTCTCCTGCACCGCCTGCCTCCACTTCCCCCTAGTCCAGCTGCATCCAGGCAGCCGACAGGTGGGGGCATAGGCCTGAGCCCCACCGCAGCCCCATCCCTGCTCCCCAGACACAGGCGCAAAGTGGGAGATGGGGGCGCAGTCGAAGTCAGAATCACAGATCCATTCATTAAAGGAAAAAAAAGCAAAAATCCAAAAAAAAAAAAAAAAAAAAAAAAAACCATGGTAAAATGATGTGCAAATGATGAGCGCCCCCAAACCAGAGGGGCGGGCGCGGCCGGAGTAGTCGTCAGCACGTGCAAACCGGCGAGGACGGACGGGCTTCAAAACAAAATACCGAAACCAACAACGAAAAAAACGGGGGCCAAAGTAAAAAGCAGAGATCTGAAAATATCTTTGGACCACGAGACGGGGTGGGTGCGGGCCGGAAGTCTTACCATCGCGAGGGGAGCCGTTGGCCAGCGCACCTCCTTCTCGCGCCCCTTTATCGTGAGCAATTTGACGCATGATAATCGCGTCTATGAAGGTGGCCGCTGTCAGGGTGGTCTTACCCAGAGAACGGAGTTCCAGTTCCTGGATGGAAAAGGGTTTACTTTGAGTCTTTTCCCGGTGCGGGTCCGAGGCCGAGGCGGGCGGCGCCGGCGGGTCCGGGCTGGCGTGGTGGGGTGCGAGGTTCTTCGCAGGGGTGCGGGCGATGGTGGCGTGGCCAGAGACGGGGGGCGCTAGGGGCCGGGGCTCCGAGCCCTTGTTGGGGGAGGAGGCGGGCTCCAGCCCGGAGCGGGCTGGGGGCTTGGCGAGGAAGGCATGGCCGGTGTCTGCTCGGGGCCGCTCTGGCCGGGCGACCCGGGGAGACTCCTTGGGCAGCAAGACGGGCTCCATGAGGGTAGGGTAGACCCCATCAAGGGTGCCGCCCAGTGGGCAGTGGGTGGCGGGTGGGAATGTGGCAGCCGGGCGAACGGGTGAGGAGGTGGAGGTGGACCTGGGGGAGGAAAGAAGACAGTCAGGCGGTCATGGGAGCTGCCCCCTTCCTCCACCACCCTCAGTGAGTCCCCATTGCCCTGGAATAAATCCACATTCCCTGCTGCTCCCAGAGTGAACCTGCCCTCCTGACTGTAACCTGTCAGACTCTGTGTGGTATGGTTTGACCTATCCCACTCATTCGTCCATTCATTCCTTGCATCTTTCCAAAACTTCTGATTAAGCAGCTACTAGGTGCCAGGCACTGTTCTAGACACTGTGAATACAGCGGTCATAAAATGGATGCAAGCATCTTACCATCTAATTCAGAAAACAGACTATGAACACGTTAACAGACATCCCAAGCCCTACAGAGCCTGGTAACTGTGTGGAGGCAGTCAGTGAGGTGCCAGGAAAGAAGGGCAAGGAAGCTGAGGCAGGGCTAGGAGGTCTCCAGGGAGGGGGCACACGAGGGAGCTGGGCCTGCTCAGGATACCGGAGGAGCTAAAAAAGCCACGTGAGGAGCAGGAGAGCAAGAGGAAGGACCCCGGGGGGCGGCCAGGGTGGATGCTGAGAACAGGGAACGTTGCTGTTCCCAGCTCTGTGAGTGAGAAGCTGGGGCACAGCTGCCCCTGCACAGGGCTGAGGCTGCAACAGGAGCTGGCTGCTCCACCCACCCGGCCTTCCTGGAGCCCTGTGTTTCCATGTGGGGGCGCCCCCATCTCTTGCTAACTCTAACTCCCAGGGCCTCATTCATGAGCGGGCAGTGGGCAGGTGCATCCCACAGAGCCTGTGTGCGGAACCCTGCTCTCCACGGCTGGGGGTTAGTGCTTCATGCACCTGCTGGGCCTCTGAGTCGGGGGTGACAAAGTCACCACTGCTTTTGGGAAATGATACCATTTTTCATTTTCACTGGAATCATGATTAGGGGAGGGTATGACTTCAGCCACTCAAGCGGAAGTTGGGGCATGGGTACTTTTTGAATGAAAATTCATTTTGGAGGAGTAAGTTGCCTCTAAATAGGTCCTGGAGGCTGGGTGCAGTGGGTCATGCCTGTAATCCCCGCACTCTGGGAGGCTGAGGCAGGCAGATCACTTGAGGTCAGGAGTTTGAGACCAGCCTGGCCAACATGGTGAAACTGCGTTTCTACTAAAAAATACAAAAAACTAGCCAGGCGAGGTGGCGGGCACCTGTAGTCCCAGCTACTGAGGAGGCTGAGGCAGGAGAATGGCGTAAACCCGGGAGGTGGAGCTTGCAGTGAGCTGAGTCAGATCCGGCTACTGCACTCCAGCCTGGGCAACAGAGCGAGACTCTGTCTCAAAAAAAAAAATTAGCTGGGCATGGTGGCATGTGCCTGTAATCCCAGCTACCTGGGAGGCTGAGGCAGGACAATCGCTTGAACTTGGAAGGCGGAGGTTGCAGTGAGCAGAGATCATACCACTGCACTCCAGCCTGGGCGACAGAGTACAACTCCATCTCAAAAACAAAAACAAACAAACAAACAAAAGTCCCGGGCAGGGAAGGGTGTTAAGGAGCGACCCCACTCCACTGGTGAAGCAGCTCTGACCACAGTCTCTGGAGTATATGTCACCAAAGGGCACTCAGGGGCCTCTCCCATCTCAGAGAAACTTGGGACTTTGTCCAGGCAAGAGGGACACCTCTTTTCCTTGCTGGCCTTGCTAAATGTGGGGGACCAGGAAAGCCTTTCCTCACAGCCCCCATTCAGTCTCTCCCTCTCCACAGATTCTATTCTCAAACCAAATAACCTCCCCACCTACTCATCCCACCACCCAACCCATTGTCCATCCACCTGAGCCTCCATCCACTCATGCCCCCAATTACTCATCCAACCATCCATTCCATCATCCATCTCACCCTACCACCCACCCATCCATCCACCCACCCAGCTAACCCAGCCATCTATACTCTCACTCACCCACCTACTTCCCTAATCCAACCACCCACCCATCCATCCACCCACCCAGCTAACCCAGCCATCTACACTCTTACTCACCCACCTACCTCCCTAACCCAACCACCCACCCACCTATCCATCCACCCAGCTAACCCAGACGTCTATACTCTCACCCACCCACCTACCTCCCTAATCCAACCACCCACCAATCCATCCACCCACCCAGCTAACCTAACCATCTATCCTCCCACTGACCCACCTACCCACCTAACCCAACCACCCACCCATCCATCCATCTATTTGGCGTAACCCGGCCATCTATCCTGCCACCCACCCACCTACCTACCTAACCTGACCATCCACCCATCCACTCAGCTAACCCAGCCATCTATCCTTCCACTGATCCACCTACCCACCTAACCCGACCACCCACCCATCCATCCATCCACCCAGCCAACCCAGCCATCTATCCTCCCACCCACCCACCTTACCCACCTAACCCACTCACCCACCCATTCATCTATCCACCTGGCTAACCGAGCCATCTATCCTCCCACCCACCTGCCTAACCCAACCACCCACCGATCCATCTACTACTCACACTACTCTATTCTTCTACCCCCACACATCTGCCCATCCACCCACCTCCCATGTACGTCCCACCAAGCATCCTCTCATCCGCTCATCCTCCTACTGACCACCCATTCACCCGCCCGTCCCCTCCCCTCCCCCGTGCCAACCTGGCCCACCTCAGGACCGTGGGCGTGCTGGGCTCTACAGCGGTGATGATGCCCTTCATGCCTGTGTTGTGCAGCACACTGGGCCTCTGCTGGAGAGCGTCCTGGGTCCGGGGGGAGATGGGCGAGTGCTGGTGGGCATGGGAGTGGGACGCGGGGCGGCTGCTGCTGCCCCCACCCCCGCCGCTGCTGCCACTGCTGCCGCTGCTCTGCTCTGTACCTGGTGACAGGCAGTGGCATCAGCAGGGGGAGGCCTCCTGCGGCCCACAGGGAGTCCCGGGGCGGGGGCGGTGGGGGGCTCTGATGCCCTACCGGGCCTCCAGATGGGCGCATGCTCCACCGTTGTGGAGGATGTGAGGATGGACTTTTCCCGCTCCCGATCCCGGTCACGCTCCCGATCCCGGTCTCGCTCCCGCTCGGACGAGGACGTGGTGGTTGGTTTTGTCAAGTGTGTGGGGCCTCCTAGGAAACCCAAAGGCCAGAGACTCAGCCCCAGGGCCCAAGAAGAGCCTGGCTTTGTCTTCTAGGCTGGGGCAGAGAGAGCAGGGCCTGCCGCCCATCCCCAGCCACCTCCCATGGATGCCGAGGTCCCCACCCCGGCCTGGGCGGTGGCGCTACCTGGGGAGAGTGGGGAGCTGCTGTGGCGGCTGCTGAAGGGCTGGGGGGCGGTGGGGAGGTAGGCAAGGCGGTCCATGGCGGTGGCTGGGGTGCCTGGCGTTGGGGGCACCAGCACGGGCAGGTGTGGCACTTGGGACAAGTCGATGATGCCTGCGGGAGGTGTTGGGCCAGGGCTGTAGCCACAGGGAGGAGAGAGGCCAGGCTGCCCACCGGCCAGATCACCCTCCTGGAGAGCATGGCACACACTCCTGGAGCCAGCAGAGCTGGTGGCGGGCACTCCCTCCTCAGCTCCCAGCACCAGCCATAGAACCCTTTCCTAAATGCTCAGGTTCTCTCAGTCCCACCTCCTCTTCTGCTCCCAAGCCTGAGCCGCGGCATCTCCTGCAGCTGCCCTCACTGGTTCCCATCTCAGGCCCTCTGTGCCCCTTCAGCCTCTCACACCTACACAATCCATTCCCTGTATTCAACCCACGCTGTTCAAAATACCTAGTGTGACTTCGGCTCTTCCAGCTGAACCCCAACTAGAACTTGGTTATTCCAGAAGCATTTCTGAGGACAGCCCTGGAACACGTGCATGCAAAGCAGCTGTGGGCTGTTTACGAGGCAAAGGAACAAACTCCAAACAGCCTTACCTCACATTTTCATCTTTTTTCTTTTTTTTTGAGACAGAGTCTCGCCCTGTCCCCCAGGCTAGAGTGCAGTGGCACAATCTCCGCTCACTGCAACCACCGCCTCCCGGGTTCAGGTGATTCTCTTGCCTCAGCCTCCTGAGTAGCTGGGACTACAGGTGCGCATCACCATGCCTGGCTAATTTTTGTATTTTTAGTAGAGACGGGGTTTCATCACGTTGGTCAGGCTGGTCTCAAACTACTGATCTTGTTATCCACCCGCCTCGGCCTCCCCAAGTGCTGGGATTACAGGCACGAGCCACTGTGCCCAGCCACATTTTGATCTTTCTTTAAGCTCCTGAGGCCCCTGTATCCTAAGATTATACACAGATGCACGCACACCCACTGAGGATGCAGCCAGGAGGCACACGCCGGCACTCACCTACCAGATGCCAACCAGCACCCACGGCATGCACAACCCCAGGCCACCCATTCAGGTCTGTTCACACAAGGTGACACACAAGGTGACCAGGTCCAGCTGCCTCCGCAAGGCCACAGGGTACACGCATGTCCTTTGGGAATAAGGCCAAACCCAGTGGAGGTGGTCTGCTTGCCCACGCACCTCGGGGGCCGGCAGCGTAGTTGAGTGCCAGCGAGGACTCGCGGGGCGAGAGGCCCCTCAGCATGTCGGCTCGCTGGGCCATGGCGGTGGCTGCGTTGTGGTGCATCTGCTGTGAGGTGATGTAGTCATTGATGATGGTCTGCCGGTTCTCCAGCGCCGCCGTGTCGGGGTAGCCGCGGATGAGGTAGGGTGGGTACAGGTGCGGGTAGGTGGGGTTGGGGGCCAGGTGCCGGGGCAAGTAGTAGGCAGCAGCTGCAGGGCAGAGGGGAGCTCATGTGAGGCCAGCCACACCTAGGCCTGATGGTGTCGCTCCACCTGTCTGGATGCCCCCTACTTCTGCAATGGATAGCTTCTCCCACCTACATGTGCGGCTGCCCAAAGCACAAGCCAGAACTGAGCGCCCGACAGCAGGAAAACATGGCCCCAGGACACAAGGGGGTGACTTCTATGAAGGATGCTTTTTGCACGGAAGTTGTCCCAAACATAGGACATCCCCATGCAGATGAACACACTAAAGGGATGCGACATTTTAAAAAGATTTTCAGATCATGTCTATTTGAAAAACGCATATACACAAGTCCTCATTCGATACCACTGCATTGCTAAAGGCACTGATCAGTCCTGCAGGAAAAGAAAACCACTGAAATGTTTAACCCCACATGTCCTGCAAACTACTAAAAGAAATTCTGCTCCAACCTAAGCTGGTCATGATTACACTGTTGGGTCTTCCAATCTCGAGGCCTCAGTTTCCCCATCCAGGGGAACCTGACAGTTGATGCCTAAGGAGTCCCTGAGGGAACACTGATGAGGTCCCTGGCCCTGTGCAGCACCACCGCAGGGTTCTGGGAGCCCCGGGGCAATCACCTGCGTCCAGAGGGATGCCGCGGGGTATGGAGGTGGGGTCGAAGGCCAGGGGGATGTGGCTGCGATACAGGTCCACGCCACTCACGCCCCGAAGTAGGTGCTCATAGGGCGAGATGGGGTGTGGGTGGTGCTCGGGCACAGTGCTGTGCGGGGACTTGGCGATCTCACGAGGCGTCGACGTCAGCTTTCGGTCCTGGGATGCCTTGCTGGACGAGAGGCTGCCTGTGGACGGGCAAGGTGGATGCATCGGGCCTCTGCACCGGCTCCCCATGCAGGGCCTCTGGGGCTGGCGTTTATGGGGAGTCGTTTGAGGGTAGGGTCCTCGGGATCCCAAGGACCAGGCCTCTTCATTCACTCCTTCATTTCTTCATTGCCTTAGTTCACTTTTTTGCTTTGACTCATTTGCTCTTGTGTTATAGTTTTTAAAAAATTCATTCTTTAATCCATTCACTCAATCAATAAAAAAAATTGATGCAGCCTCTACAATGTGGCAAGCATTGTTGTGAGAACTGGGGACACTGCAGTGAACAAAGCAGACAGCAATCCCAGCCCCCACGAACTGACATTCAATGGGAGAGACAGGTGATAAACTAGCAAACAAATGAGAATTACAGAGTGAAACACCCGCGGAAGAAAATTTGCTTTCCTTTTTTTTTTTGAGATGGAGTTTCACTCTTGTTGCCCAGGCTGGAGTGCAGTGGCACGATCTCTGCTCACTGTAACCTCTGCCGCCCAGGCTCAAGCGATTCTCCTGCCTCAGCCTCCCGAGTAGCTGGAATTACAGGTGCACACCACCACACCCGGCTTTTTTTTTTTGTATTTTTAGTAGAGAGGGTTTCACCATGTTGACCAGGCTGGTCTTGAACTCCTGACCTCAGGTGATCTGCCTGCCTCGGCCTCCCAAAGTGCTGGGATTACAGGCGTACGCCACCATGCCTGGCCGGAAGACAATTTTAAAACGTCACAGCATGTGATATGAAGTGGGGAGAGGGGGTTTGGTTAGAAGAAGCCTCTGCAAGGATGTAACATTGAAACAAAGACCCAAGGGATGGGAAGAAACCCACTGTGTAAAGATCTGGAAGGCAGGGACATGGCAGGCAAAGAGGAGGAGCCATGCAAAGGTCCCCAGCAAAGACGGAATTGACCCAGCTGAGCATGGCCAGGGAACAAAGAGAAAGGGGGCCTGGGGCTGGGGCTGGGGAGGACGAAGGAATCTGGTTGAACAAGAGGCAGGCAGGGCCCCAACATGCAGGCGCCCCAAGGCCATAGCAAAATGTGTGAAGTTGCTAGAAGGATGAAAGCAGGGAAGTGGAATAATTTGATTTGCATTTTTAAAAAGTATTCGGGCAGCTGTTTGCAGAGTGGATTACAGCAGGAAGAGGGAGGGGCGTGGGGGAAAGTAGGTGAGACACCATGGTGGTCTGGGAGGTGGCAAGAAATTGGACAGGGTTTGGAATTGGAGGCAGAGCCCACAGGACTGCAGGTGGTTTGGATGTGGTGGACAGCAGGTGGCGAGGATGACCCGGGTGCGAACTAAGCTAATAGTGGATGGGGAGGCACAGCTTTCCCAGGCAGGCGCCCACCCCACTCAGGCCCACGTACACCCCACTCACCCTCCTGCAGGCGCGGCGTGGGCTCCCGCGTGGTCACAGGCGAGCCACGCGGAAGGTGGCCAGCGAAGGGTGCCCCATGGTCCTCATAGGTCAGGGGGCTCTGCCGCGGCTTGCCCAACTCAGGCACAATGACTGGGGCACCACGCGCAATGGAGCCCCCCGAGCTGCTGGCGGTCCCCGGCCGGCTCTTCAGGCTCTCCTCGTAGCAGGCGCGTTCCAGTGCCCGGGCGTCAGCCATCACGTCCAGCGGGTGCACAGGTGGGAACGTCCGGCCGGGGCTGCCGATGAGGGAGCGTACGTCGTGCTTTTTGGAGCCAGTGGTGGACGTGCCGGTGTCGTACTTGAGCGGGGTGCCCTGGGGCAGAGGGGGTGTGAGCTCCAGCCTTGGCCACAGCCATAGCCCAGACCAGCTGCATCCCCCTTCTGAGCCTCAGTTTGTCATCTATAAGATGGAAGTGACATCTTATGCCTCCAGAGGCAGGGAGACGGAGAGCTTTGCTAACCCTGAGATGGGCACACTTGTTACTTACTGCCCTGCCCACCCCAGGCCTGACCCTGGTCCCCAAGCTCCATGGGAGAACTGCTGAAAGGGGTAAAAAGTTCGGCAGTCTGCTCTCCCTGCTGCGAGTGGTAGGCCCTCTCATGGTCCCTGGAGTTCGCCAGAAAGACGCCCAACACCCGCATGTGGGTAAAACCTTTCCTCTGTTCAGCCTGAGACCCTCCGTGGCCCACCCAATGCCGAGCAGAGAAAGTCAGCACCCAGACTCAATGCCACCCGCCCTGAGGCTTTCAGCCCCGAGGTCAGGGCTGAGGTGTTTGCTCTCGGGACTGAAAGGGTGGCTGAGGAAATGGCGGGGGTTACAGTCCAGACTGGGACCTTCGTAGCCAGGCCACCAGGTCCCCTGCCCCTGTTCAGCAGGCTTGGGAGACACTGATGTGGTGGGGCCTTAGGGCTTTGCAAGCAACAAAACTCTATTTAGGGATGTCTTCATTACTTTCATAAAAAGGGGAACTGCCCTTGTTTTTCAAAAGATTATTCTAGAATCTGGCCCCTGTCTTGGTAATGCGGTGGATGCTTGCCAAGGACTCCATAATTGCCTAGGGGCTGAGAGCCAAACCCTTCCCCTGGCATTCAGGGATCTTACTGCTTCCACCTTCTCCCCGGCTTCAAAACCTTCCTGCAAGCTGGAACCCCTCCCGGGACACCCACCCCACTCCTTCCGCCTCACAGCCCCACAGCCCCAGAGTGGCTCCCACTCTTCTTCCCCTTCACAGGAGACCACCTCTGCCTACATGGAAGGACGGTGGCCTTCAGGGGCTTTCCACCGAGCAGCTCCTCGTACCATCGGCACGGAGCTTCCCCTACTGCGCTGGGGCTGCCTGGTGGGACTGGGGCCTCTTATGGTGCAACCTGCTGGGGGGTGCAGTGGATGCTGCAGCTGTAGGAATATCTGGATTTGGGTTTCACAGCTGCATTTGCTGCATGACTCTGGGTGAGTCGTTGAACCTCTCTGAACCTCCATTTACTCAGCAATAAAATAAGGTCATTAAGAAAACGACCTCAGAGCGTTGCTAGGGGGTGAAACAATGAACGCATGCAACATCCTCAAGCCGCGCCAAAGATTCAACGGAGGCAGTTATTCAGTTACTCGTGACTGTGTTGAGTCCTGTGGCCTTGGAAGCCTGCCTGGCTTCTCTGGGCCTCAGTTTCTCTCCCTGAATGGGAACAATGGGAGTTCAGTGGAATGAGGTCAGGAGCCTGATGCCCCCTGCACAGCCCCGGAACTTGCACAGCCGAGGCCCAGGGACGAGCAGTTGGTTGACTGTAAGGCAGGCGAGGGCTCTCAGCCTTGGTTTCCTTATGTGGAGAGGCCCAGGGCAGTGTCCCATAGCCACCGCCGCCCCTCCTAGAACTGGGCCTACCTGCCTGGCCCCAGCCGTACCTGCGTGATGGAGCCCTCCTTGAGTGGCCGCGGGGCCAGGGGCAGCTCGGGCGTGTGCCTCAGCTCCTCGCGCGGGATCTCATGGATGGAGCGGCCCGCCTCCTTCACCGTGGCCACCAGGCCCTCATGGGCCGGCTTCAGCTTCAGGGGGCCCAGGGCCTGCGTCTTGTAGGCCTCGGTCAGGTCCCGCGGGGGCGGTGGGGGTGGAGGCGTGCCCTCCCGCTTTAGGAGCTTGGCCTCCCGACGCAGGTAGTCCTCCTGTGCTTCCACATAGGACCGAGGGATCCCTGCCGGGCGGACAGCACTGACCCTCACGCCCTGCCCCGTCCAGACCCACCAAGAGCTTCTGCACCAGTGGGTTCTGGAGCTAGACTGCCTGAGTTCGAATCCCCACTTGCTGTGTGACCTTGATCAGGGAATCTGATCTCTCTGGGCCTCAGCTTCTTCATACATAAAACGAGAATATTAACTGAACCACCTCAGTAAGTCGTGAACACTATGAAATCACGAAGCTAAAACCACAGGCTGGGTGCAGTAGCTCACGCTTGTAATCCCAACACTTTGAGGGGGCTGTGGCAGGGAGATAGCTTGAGCTCAGGAGTTTGAGACCAGCCTGGGCAGCAGGGCGAAACCCCATCTCTACAAAAATACAAAAATTAGCTGGATGTGGCAGTGTGCATCTGTGGTCCCAGCTACTCGGGAGGCTAAAGTGGGAGGATTGTTTAAGCCTGAAAGGCGGAGGCTACAATGAGCTGAGATCGTGCCACTGCACTCCAGCCTGGGCAAGAATGAGACCCTGTCTCAGACGCCAACAACAACAACAAAATAAAGATAAAAAATAAAGACCACAAAGCTGCCAAGTTCACAGTAGCTGGCTGTGCCATGGACCAGCCACGAGAACCTGAAAGAGTTCTCAGAGCTCTCCAAGCCTCTCCCAATCGCACGTGCCTCACCAGGATGTTCTGTAAAACGATATGCCGGTTAGTGCCAAGCACAGGGCAGTTGCTATGTAACACCTAAAAGCAGAGGGGTGATCAGCGGTCTTTTGCTTTTCATTTTTGTTTTCAAGTAAGTAAGAGACACCCTTGCTCCGTAGCTCACGTACTGATCACGTACGCATGTACTACAGGCCTTTCTGCATTCCTGTCCTGAGTTCCCACCACACTCTGGCTATGTCTCTCCCCTCCTGTGCCCTGCTTGACTGTACACCCGTTGGGGCACCCAGGGAGCAGGGGACAGGGTGGTACCTTGTGTGATTGACCCGCGGATGTGGTGCTGCTCTTTGAGGTGGTGGGGGCTGTGTCGCTCAGGTGGGATGGCACGGCCCATGAGACCTGGGTGGGAGGGGGCAAGGCCATCATTCCATGGGTCCCTGAGCCGGCACTGGGCAGTGACAGGGGTGTCTACAGCCACCAGTGGTCGTCCCCGCGATGATGGTGGAGTAAGATCCAGCACGGGAAGGTCCCTGCGCTGCCTCCAGATGGAGCCTCAGAAAGCCCAGCCTCGGTTTCCCCATCTGTAAAATGGGGTCAGCCATTCCCCCCCACTGCCCTGCAGGGGGTGCCTAGATGAAGTCTTTTCCCTGCTATCACCTTCGATGCTGGCCGAGGAGATGGCTCTGCCCACACGGCCTTCCATCATGTCGTAGGTGCGCTTGGGGGCAGCCGTCTCGTGGGGGGGTCCTGAGCTGCTTCTGCCATCCTCCTTAGAGCACTGGGTCACAGACATGCCACCTGGAAACCACACAAAGCACCTGGTGAGGAGCTGGGCACGGGGTGACCGTGTGCATGGGCCCAGGACCGCGGTAGACAGGCAGGACAGGCAGAGTTGGTGGGCAAGAGCCAGCAGTGCTTCTATGCTGGCCTGTCACAAGGCCTCACAGCTGAGGCCTCCAGAGGGAGCCCACAGCCTGCAGCCCCCGGGCCTGCCAGCAGGACCCAGGAGCTTTTCCAGGGGGTTACACAGTGGGAGAAGCAAGGCACGCTGCCTGCGCTCCGTACCCCAGCCCTCCAGGGTGCTGGTCTGCAAGCAAGGGTTTGCCTGTGACCACACATGAGCATGCAAGTCTGTGGTCACACACACAGGCGCTGACATGGGGCATGAACATGTGCACACACATGCACGTGAGCAAAGACGCATCAGCAGAGTGCATGTAGGGGCAGGCAGGAGCACGCGTGTGCACTGACGCATCAGTAGAGTGCATGTGAGGGCAGGCAGGAGCACGCGTGTGCAGAGACGCATCAGCAAAGTTGGTATGCTGGCGGGCAGGAGCACACATGTGCATTGACACATCAGCAGAGTGGATGTGAGGGCAGGTAGGGGCACGCGTGTGCACTGACGCATCAGCAGAGTGGATGTGCGGGGCAGGCAGGAGCACGCGTGTGCACGGGCACGGGTCTGTGTGTGCAGGAGTGGATGTGGGCACACGCCTGGCTGCTGAGAACTAAGTGGGTCCATGTACACACATGTACCAGGGTGCCAGGCAGTACACGGCTTTGCATGTGTACACGTCACACCCAGAAGCCTGTGTCGATGTGCATGTGAGTGTCCGACCACGAGTCCGCATGTGCATGGAAAGGTGTGTGTTGCAGGGAGTGGTGAGGGAGTCTCCGTGGCAGGAGTGGCCTCGCCAGGTCAAAGGAGCCCAGATTGGCCCGGTCACCACTCCCCGGACAGGCAGAGGGTTGAACAGATGGAGGTGGCCCCCAAAGGTAAAGGCTTGGCTTTGCCCATCAGCCAGGGCTCTCCCTCCAGGGCAGCTGAGTCCAGAGCTATCAGAAATGAGCCCCCGCCCCACCCCTCAGAGGGAATGACCAGCTGACAGGCTCTCAGGCTTTCAACCACTGCTTTGTGTGGCCCGCAGCCCATGAGCTACTCCAGTGGTTGCCAACAGGAGGGTACCGGGTTGCTGTTCAGAAAACACTCCAAATTAACCGCCGATGTTTAAACATTGGGGGATTGCAGATAAAAACGGAGAGATGGGAAGCCTGGCTGACCGGTGGCCGTGGGGGAGTGGACGGCGTGGGCAGGCACCAGAGTCCTCCGCACTCCCTGTAGTCTCACACCTGCCGCTGCCTGCACTGCCTACCTGGCCCGGGGAGCAGACGAGAGTTTAAGGGCCCCGACTGAAACCCATGATGAAGACGATACACTCAAGGCCTATAAAGGCTCAGGCACTGGTCGGGGGTCCCAAGGTGGGATTCTACCCAGTGACCTCTCAAGACAAGCCCTTGACTAACCCCGCCACCAGCCCTTCCCAGGCTTCCCGCCACCCCCAGGGCACTCAGTCCAGGGGCACTAGGGCATGAGCTGGCACCCAAGACACAGCTGCAGGCCTATCTCCAAGGCTCTCTCCGTGGCAGCAGGGAGCGCATATGTTCCTAAGCCACACAGTACCACCTCCACTTCCCAGGCCTGGGGAGGGGGCCGCGGGCACAGGCGGAAGCGGATAGAGGAGAGGCAGTTCCGGGCCTTGCAGCTGCAGTGCTAAGAGAGGCGCCCATTAGCAGCTTTCATCTCCACACCCCTGGGTGCCCTAGACTGCCAGGCAATTCTCTTTCCCGGCACTCGACTCCCTTAACTCCTTCCTGGCAGGGTCTCCTGGTTCTGGAACCCAGAGCCTAGAGAGGGAGAGGATGGGGGCTCCGCAGCAAGCGCCTGGGGCATGGCGGGGTGAGGCGCACTCTGGCCATGGCCTCTTTCACGGCCAGTGAGAGACTGCACGGTTTGTCAGTGCCGTGCTGGAGGTCTGGCAGCATGAGCTTGGGCTTCTGCTCTGGGCCTCAGTTTCCCTCCTATGCTTCTAAAAAGGTTGGCCACAAGTTTGTTTCCTAAATTGTAAAGAACTAGGCGGAGGTGGGATGCAGCTAAGGCCGAGGCTTCCCTGCTGCTGGCTTGCATACCTATGAGACTGTGCTTTCTGATGTCAACCCAGCCCTGCCTCCCTGTGAAGCTACTTCAGTGGGCCAAGCACGTTCCTCCCCTGGTCCTGGGCCTCCTTTCCTCCCGCGACTCACCCTCATAGGACAAGACGTGGCCCTTCTTGCCTTCATAGATGACGTGGCCCTTGGGTAGGCTGTCCTCCCGGCTGCGGTCCAGGCGACTCGGGCTGTCCTCGCCGATGATCCTGGTGATGGTGCCCTTGTACAGGACATCAGCTGGTGTGCCCTGCAGGTGCAGAGGGGTGAGCGCCCATGAGGCTGCAGCCCAGGACCCCTCTCAACTCAAATGCAGACACAGACGTGCTTACAAGCCCATGTGCCCACCGATGCACACGTGTGTCCACACACACTGTCTCAAAAGGGTAAGAGCTTGCACAGAACAAACCCTGTGAGGAAGTTGAAGAATGAGGATCCCTCGGCCAGTGCTTCCCATGAGCACGGGACACTCTTCTGGCTGCTCTCTATGGATTCGCTCATTTAATCCTTGAAACAACCCTAAGGCAACCCTATTGATTATGCCTGTTTCAGATGGGGAAACCGAGGCACAGGGAGGCACGGTGACTTTACCTGGGGTCACCTGGCTAACGAGGGGCAGGCGGGGACTTGAACCCAGGCATTTTGGTCCTGGAGTCTGTGTCCCCACCACTGCGTGGGTTTTACTTCTCAGAGCCTTGACATTCAGTTACTGAAAACGGTAACTGGTGGGGATGCTGGGGTTTCTGCTCCTGGGCTGTGCCCATGACCACGTCATGCACTTTGGTTTCCTAAAACCAGGACAAGGACTCACGTCAGGGCAGGACACCAGAAATTTTAGTTCTAACCCAGGTTTTCCACCTCGGCCCTCCTGCCAGCTGGAGCTGGGCCCTTCTTTGTTGCGGGGCTGCCCTGTGCACTGCGGGCTAAATGACAGCGGCCCTGGCTTCAAAGCACTAGATGCCAGTAGTACACGCCTCCCCAGTGTGTCCCCCAACAAGTTAGGACAATTGAAAATGTCCCCAGACAGTTGGAGGCACAATTTCCCCCGACTGAGAACCACTACCATATAGGGAATGAGGTCCCCGTCAGAGGACGTGTTCAAGCAGAGAGCAGAGGCCACATGGGGCAGCATCCTGCCGCAGGTGACTTTCAAGAACATAAGCATCAGAGTTAGAATACGACTTGGAGTCAGAATGTTGGGTGTCAAACAGCAACTTTACTACCAAGTTACCGTGGGACCTCCTTTCTGAGCCTCACTTTGCACATCCACAAAATGGAGACATTCTGCATTGATGATTCTCAAAGGCAGCTGGCACAGACAAGGGATCCCCAAATCTCAACATCCCTCTTCTCTTTCTAGGATTCCAGGAGCAGATTCAACGGTAGGGGCCCTACTATGTCCCAAGACCTGGACCAGTGAGCTCTGAGTCTCTGGCTGGACTTGCTCAGCTGGGGACATCCCCTGGCAGAGGGCAGCACCTGGTACCCCGGGGTGCTCATCGCAGATCCTGGTCTTTGTGGAGGGCAACAGCAAGATGCCCTGAATTCCAGTGAGCTACCCCCAAGCTTCTCAAAGCAAATACTCTGAGCAGCATCTCCCTGCAGTGCTATAAGTCACCTGTGCACTAAAGTATGGCACAATAGGTGCTAAGTCAGGTGACAGCTCCGGGCAGCCACCGCTCCCATCAGGAAAGCACAAGGGGAAGCCTGCAGCATCCTGGTGGGAAAAGCCCCCCCCAGAGGCAGCTGATACAAGTGCCTCTTCCTGTCTCCAGCCCTAACATCAGATGGTCCATGTCAGACTGGGTTTGTACTGCAGAAATCAGTGGCTTACTGAATACCACAATAAATGATTTAAAAGCGTGGGGGGGGGGGCTCTCCATGGTGAAACTGAGGCATCTGATTCTTTTTTTTTTTTGAGAAGGGATCTTGCTGCATTGCCCAGGGTGGAGTCTAGAGCACCGTCATAGCTCACTGCAGCCTCAAAATCCTGGGCTCAAGTGATCCTCCTGCCTCCCAGTCCCGTGCAGCTGAGACTGCAGGGATGTGCCACCATGCCCAGCCAATTTTTAAATCTGCTGTAGAGACAGGCCTCTTTTTGTCCAGGCTGGTCTCAAACTCCTGGGCTCAAGCTATCCTCCCACCTTGGCCTCCCCAAATGCTGGGCTGACAGGCATGAGCCACCGTGCCCAGCTTGATGTTTCTGAGCTATAGTATTTTAGAGGTGCCATCTTCAGGGACATGGACAGAAAACAGAAATCCAGCCGGTGGCCCCTGCTCTTGGGAGAATACATGGCACAAACTCCCATTAACAGGGAAGCTTCCGTTTGCATAACGTCGGCTTCCGGGAGATGAGCCCATAGCCTCTTGCTCTTGGCCCCAGTGAACTCTACTCCCAAGATGGGCAGGAAGTCCCTGGAGGATCAGGGAGCTGTGACCTCCTTGAGCCTCCCTCGCCAGCTGTGGAACCACATGGTCCCTGCCTGGGGCACCCACTAGGTTAATAAAACAGCTCTATGTGTGCAGGCCACACGCTGACTTCCTCACTATCTGGTAGCGAGACTGCAGGGAAGTTTGAACCTCGCCTATCTCACACGTTTTGGCGGCTGGCTCTCTGCCAAAAGCAATCAAAGACGTGTGTGTAACCGGGAGGGTTCGAGGAAGGGTGCGGGTCACGGCCACCCAGGAACCCAGAGCAGGTGGACGCCTGGGAACCTCAAAGCTTCCCATGACTTTAGGAGAATGACTCCCCCAGGAATAGTTAGTAAAGGGGAAACTGAGTCAGGGCAGGCCGCTGTCTGAGTGGGTGACGGAGCTGGCAGCTGAGGGCCCTCAGCCTGACTTTTGCCCAAAGCACTTGCCCTTCCCACTCAGCACAGTTGCCTTTGAAAGCTCCGAGTTTTCAAACCTACAGATTTCAGGGAAGGACGAAGTGTAAACAGCTCCTCTGTGGTGGGATTTGACGCTGCCTGAGTCAAAAGCACCTCCCTGTGGACCATCCTGTTGCCCGCAGCTCCACTGGTAGAACAAGTGTGCGTGTGTGCGCGTGTATGAGCCCACACTCTGTCGCTGTGTTCTAGAGCCAGACACTCGTGGCACAAAACCCTGGGTCCACAGCTCACCAGCTGCAAGGCTGGGGCACCACTTCTGGCACCATTCAGGAACCCTCTCACGCTCTGTCTTTGCACGTGCTGTTCCCTGAGCCTAGAATGTTGTTCCCTGAGATTCCCGCATGGCTTGCACCCTCAATTTCTTCTGGCCACAGCTGACATGTCACCTTCCTCACCTGTCTAAGCAATGTCCCTGGCCAGGCATTCTCAGCCACGGGGCACTAACATTCTGCCTCTGCCTGCTCAGTTTTCACCAGCCTACTTATTTACCCTGGTCTGTTTCCTTCCACTACATGGCGGCTCCCTGAAAGCAGAGTTTTGAGCTGTGCTTGGCGACCCCAGTGCCTGACTCCATGCAGACAAGATGAAAGCTCATGGAGTGAACTGCTGTCCCCCAGTCATCACCCCATCGGCTGAGGCTAATGGTTTGGTGACAATGAGGGGTTATAAGATGGGCTGGTCCCATGCCGGTCCCAACCCATCCTTCATGCCGCACCCCAGGACACCTACGTGGGTGATGGAGCCGCGGTATGTGATGGCGCTGTCCGAGGGCACCCGTGTGCTGGGAATGCCTTTGGTGATGCTTCCACCCGGAACTGAGCCCAGAGCTGTCCCTGGAAGACACAAGACATGGGGCTGAGGGGGTGTCTGTGGCCCTTCCTTCCTCAGGCCCCGGTCCTGAGAGTCACCCTGACTGAGCAACCCACAAGCTGTGCTTGTTTCAACGCAGAGGGAGTCCCCCTACCCCTAAATGGTGAGGGAGACGGCTGTGAAGAGGGGTCCCCAGACCCTCTGGGAGATGATGCTCCCCAGCAGGTTTTGAATAAAGGGCCCCTTGGGCATCCCGGGAACAGGGGCAGATGCTGGGGGTCCAGGGCAGAAGGGCCCTCACCTCTCAGCACGGACGCCTCCTGGGCCGTGGGCACCCCCAGGCTCTCCGGTGGCCCAGCCTGGCCCCGTGGGGACAGCTGCTCCTGCTTCACTCCGCTGAAGGGTGCTGAGGACCAGTAAGAGGAGCGAGTCATGTGCGGCCGGGGCAGAGTCCCGGGAGGCTTGTCCCCATCCAACCTGAGCCAGGGGCTGGGAAGCGCCGCCCCTCCTCACCATGTTCCAGCCAGGGCTGCTGAGGGGGGACCTCCCAGCTGCTACCTGGAGTACCGTGGGCCAAGATACCCCTTCCTCACCTCCACCCCCACCCACAGGACAGCCAGAGCCCAGCCTGAGCCACCCAGATAGATGGGCCAGGAGCCTTACCCAGCTTTTTGGGGTCCATGGGCAGGGGCAGCCCCATGGTGACGGGGCCCACCGGGGCCTTGGCATGCTCTGAGTACGGGACGTGGAGCTGGACCGACATTCCCTGTAGGTGCAGAGTTGTGGGGTCACAGGGGCACCCTGGTCCCTCCCCCACAGTCCAGAGTGCCTAATGCTCCGGTTCACAAAGCCCACATGTGGGTCAGAGGCCGGGGCTGCTGTCCAGCTGTGTGATGGCAGACAAGTCACTGCTGCTCCCAAGCCTCGGCCCCCTCCCCTGTGAAGGGGCCATACCCTCTGAGCCCCTTGCATTTGCCCTTCCATTTCACAGTGGGGGAAACAGGAGGTTAAGTAACTTGCCTGAGGCCACACAGCCTGGTTCCCGAGCCGTGCCCTCGACTGCAACACAGAGTAACCCCCCCAGGGACGAGGCCCTGAGTACCTGGGGCAGGACCCAGCCAGCTCAGACCCCAGATGCCTGAGTGGAAATGACCCAGACCCCCAAGAGCCTGGCCCCCACCCAGACTTCACTGGTCCCATCGCCCCCACTTTACAGAGAAGAAGACCAAGCCCCCAAGAAAGGAAGAAAGGAAGGGCTACCACTCACCTGGGAGATGGCACCTATTTGCCTCTCGAGGACGCTGGGGTGCTTGGCAGAGGAGATGAGGGGAGGCGGGTTGGAGATGGTAGGTGGGCGCGGCAGGACGGGCCGGGCAGTGTCATGGAGGCCCAGGGGCAGCGGGTGACCTGTGGAGCACATGTCTGTCCATTGTGGGGCCCAGGAGCAGTCATGTCCCTGCTGGACACACAGCCCAGGCTGCACTCCACCTCTTCCCTGTCCTGGCCAGGAAGTGCCCAGCCATGCGCGCCCCTCTGTTGCCCTGCCCGGCTCTGTCCTCATTAGTGACCTGAGTCCTAGATGCAGACACCACTATCCTGGGGAAGCCTCCCACCTCCCCACCGCCCAGGTCCTGATCCAAGCCCCCTCCAGTCTCACCTGGATCCCCTAACTGGTCTTCCCGTTTCCACTGTAGCTCCCAGTAGCCCCTTCCCCTTACACGAACCAAAGGGACCTTTTTGGAAAAGTCACTGGTGCACACCCGCCCCCTGCTGTGTGCCCTCGATGGCTCCCCACTGCCCTCAGGAGAAAGTCGTAGCCCCTGACTCGGCCTTCGGGCTTGCCTGACCTGGCCCCTGGTCTCCCCAGCTCACTGGGCACCAAGCTTCGGCAGTGGTGGCCGGATTCAGTTTCTCAAGTTTGCCTGCTCTCTCCTGCCACAGGGCTTTTGCACATGCTGTTCCGTCTGCCTGGCATGACTTTCCCTGTTCTGGCTCCCTTGGCCCACGCATCCCTCGGGACCAGCATTTACCAACACAGTCTGTACCAGCCCCCGGCTGTGCTGCTATATAGCTGGCAAGGCCCAGCAGGACTGCAGGACCTAGAACAGGGCCGAAATGCAGCCTCACAGTCTGTGAACCAAGGCAGCACCTCTGCTCCCTCCCCAGGCTCTTCTAACATCTGCCCATTCTCTAGCTCTAAGCCGTCAATGGAAAACATAGCTCCCACTCTAAGCCTGCCCCTCGCCAGCTCAAGCACCTGCTGTGGCTCCCTCTTGCCAGTGGCTTCAACCTCAATCCTGGGGCAGCTTTCTCAAAAGATCTCCCCCTTTCCCTCCACTGACCAGGCTGTCCCTCCAGCCGGGTCCCATGAGGCTTTAAGGTGCTTCTGTGTGCAGCTCTGAGCCAGTGCCAACAGTGCCAACAGTGCCAACAGTAACTGTGCCCTGGCTGAAGGAGAAGCCCAAGCTCGGGCAGAGCTACTTACCAGGTGGAGCGTAGGAGAAGGCTGAGGGGTCCGGGGCATGCGGGGAGGCCTTGATCACCTCACGGGGGGGCACAGGGAAGGGCAGGCCGGAAGTCCAGCAAGGGGGGTCCCCAGGCAGCTTCTGGGCCTCGGCTGCGAAGGCTGGGAAGAACACAGGCTTCTCTGCTGAGGGCAGGAGGCGGGGCAGTCAGACCTCGGGAGCCCTGGCTGACCCTACTCAAACGGCCTTCCTGCACCCACAGTCGTGGTGGCCCGTGACAGCCTGGACTCCTCTGGGAAGCCCCCCACGTCTGCCTGCCCGGGCGCTGCTCTGTAACCCCATGGTGTTCTGCTCAGCAGGGGAAGGGTCTCGAGGTCTGGGCTGAGGGCTCTCAGCTGCCCCTGAGGACGAGAACGGGACCCTGTGGCTCTACAACCCCACAGGCACTCAGCCAAGTCCAGCAAGCCGAGGCCCCTGGACAGGCCCCGAAGCCAGGAAGCGGCGAACGGTCTCTCAGAGGGTCTGTCTGCCCCTAACTTTTTTGAGACAGGGTCTCCCTCTGTCACTCAGGCTGGAGTGCACTGGTGCTGTCATGGCTCACTGCAGCCTTGACCTCTGGGCTCAAATGATTCTCCCACCTCAGCCCCTCAAGTAGCTGAGAATACAGGCGCCCACCACCACACCATGCCTGGCTAATCTGTTTTACTTTTGTAGAGATGGGGTCTTGCTATGTTGCCCCAGGTTGGTCTTGAACTCTTGGGTTCAAGGGATCTTCCCACTTCAGCCTCCCAAGTAGGTGGGACTACAAGCACGTGTCACCGCACCACACTTGGCTAATTTATGTTTTGGTTTTGTAGAGATGAGGTCTTGTTATGTGTACCCAGGCTGGTCTTGAACTACTGGGCTCAAGAGATCCTCCAACCTTGGCCTCCAGAGTGCTGGAATTACAGGCGTGAGTCACCACGCTTGGCCCCACTGTCTGACTTTGTAAATATGCTTTTACTGGAGCGTGGTCACATCTGTTCATTTATTTATTGTCTATGGCAGAACTGAGTCCTTGCAAGAGATTGTCTGGCCCACAAAGCCTAAAATATTTACTCTCTGGCTCTTTGCAGGAAAAGTTTGCTGGCTTGTGCTCTACACAATGTTGAAGGAGGTAACCTGTGATGTGTGTGCGTGTGTGTGTGTGCGCACACGTGTATGTGCATACATATACTGGAAGACTGAGTTTCCCCTGGACTTGTGCCCTGGCAAGGTGGGCAGCCCACAGGAGGCAGGGGGGCACAAATGCAGGGGAATTCTCATTCTTGTGTGTGAGTGCATGGATGTGTGCGTGTGCCTGTGTGTGTATGTTGTGGCAGGCAGTGGGGGGTTATAAGCCCAGACTCTCCAGATAACAACTGCAGCGTCAGCCTCAGTTTGCTGAGTGGTACTCAGCACAGGCACTGTGCTCAGGACCCCATGGCCTCCATGAGCCTCCTGTTAAGCTCATACAGAGACTGCTGCCAGACCCATTTTACAGAGGGGAAACTGAGGTACAGATACACCAATGGGCTTATCTGAGTTCACCAGCAAATACTTAGCCGAGTCAGGATCAGAAGCCCACTGAGCCAGTGCAAACAGTGACTGTGCGCTGGCTGGCTGAGAAGCCCCAGCTCAGGCAAAGCTACTTACCAGGCGGAGCGTGTAAAGGGCAACACCAAGAGGTAATGCTCTCTTACGCCTCCATGGCTGACATGAATCTAAGCATGTTCACTCATTTATTCTCACAGTACCCTACAAGGAACTGACTGATTATCCCCATTTCACAGATGGGAAAATGGAGGCTGAGAGGTTAAGCCACCTGGTCAAAGGCTCCAGCTAGCAAGTGGCAGATAGCAGCTTCGAACCTAGGCACGGGGGCTGCAGACCATGGCCTTAACCCGGACTGCTATGCCACACTGCCTGTGGCAGAGAAGCAATGATGGGTCCTAGATTTCAGGCCTGGGGAGATCCTATAAACTCAGCAGGGCCCAGGGGCTCAGGCCTGGCTTCATGGCATCTTCCTGCCGGCCTCTCACCCTTTGCTGAAATCTGTCCTCAGCTCTGAACCTCTCCCTGAGGACCAATCCTGGGGGAGATAACCGGCCAAGAAGTTGAGCAGAGATACAACTTGGGAATGACAGAGGCCTCTGGGTCCTGGGACAGGAATGGCAGGCAGGTGTCATCTATCACGCCACCTCCAGATGAACAAAGGAGCTTCTGAGGGCCCATCGGGGTGTGACAGCGGAGGAGAGTGCTAAGATCAATTCATGATGCCTGCCGTGAGCAGAGCAGGTGGGCAAGGAGGCCTGTGTACCAAATCGCCCCCAATTCTCTCCCGGAAGACTGAGTTTCCCTGGACTTGTGCCCTGGCGAGGTGGGCAGCCCACAGGAGGCAGGGGGCACAGATGCAGGGGAATTCTCCTTCTTAACCAGTCCCCAGTGGAGTCAGCTATACAGGGCCTGCCTCAGATCTGGAGATCCTGCAAACGCCCTGGACCTCGCCCCTCTGGCTACCCAGCCCTGTATGCCTCTGGTGCTTCCTCCAGCCTAGTTCCAGAGAGCTGGGAGGGAGAGGAGGGGAGCTGCTCGATGCAGGAAGGCAAGCTGGGGTTAGGCCAGGCTGGGCGGGCGGCCGAGAGCCTGGAGAGACAACCTGTTCCTCCAGCTGGGCCCAGGGGGCCCCGAGGGACCTGCTTGGCTGAGCCGCTCTGTGTGGGAGCCAGGGGCAGAGAAGGCTGGCTTCCTGAGAGACCAGAGAGGTAGCGCTGGGTGTCAAGTTCATGTGTGTCCCTGCGGGAGCTGAGCTGCAAGCCAGGCTGTGCAAGGAAGGCATGCAGGGCCTGACGCCAGGTGCACCGTCCCCATGGGGAATGAGGCCAGGAAATGGCACAGGCCCTGGCCACACCAATAGGCTGAGTGCCAGCTGCAGAAACTGCTGGCCGGTGGCTCCCTTTCTCCCAGGACAGGGGCCTGTGACCTGGCTCGGCAGGACCTGGCTGGCGCCGTGCAGTTCCAGCCCCGATCAGATCTGATGCTGGCCAAAGCTGCTGGGGCCCCTGACATGGATACACAGCTCCTTCCAGGGCTGGTGCCCCAAACCCGCAACATCTCCCAGAGCCACCCCCCAGGCCGCACACTGTACCCTGGCCCCAGGCGGCCCAGCCCTTGTCATGAGGCATCCCGGTTCCAGCGAGACATCCCTGGCGTCATCCCCACACCGGGTTCAACGCCCCACTGGCTTTGCCTCCAAAACGAACTCCCGATGCGCCCTTCCTTCCACCTCCACAGCCACCTGTGCAGTTCAGGCAGCCTCTGTCGCCTGCCAAGAGCAGCGCTGTGACCTCCTGCTTCTGCCCTTGACTCAACAACGGCCAGAGAGAGCTTTCCAAAATGTAAATCAGATAACAAGCACCCCCTTCCCCTTCCACAACACATGCTCACTTCAAATCCCTCCAGCAGCCCCTGCCACACCTGAGACAAAAATCCACTGCCTGCTGTGGCCTGGGAGGCCCTACACAATCCGGCCCCCACCTCCCTCACTGTCCACCCGCCCACCCTTCCCCGGCCACACCACCCCCGGCGACTCCTCACACACCCGAGCGTGTTTCCACACCAGGGCCTTTGCACATGCTGTTCCCTCTGCCCGCAACGCCCACCCAGAGATCTCCTGTGGCAGGGCTGCTCCCCTCTCCACAGGGTTTTTCCCGGAGCCGCCTCTTCACTCAACCCGTTTTGTTTCTCATGATGGACGAACGACTCTAAAATCATCTTGCTTCATTACGTGTTCCCTGGTTTAACATCCTCCTCACTCAAAAAAACAGCAGCTCCTCACAGCAGAGACTTCCCCTTCTCCCTGCCGAACCCCCACTGCCTAGCATGGCGCTTGCGGCCTTGGGTTTCAACAAATGTCCTGACCCACCAGCCTCGGGTGGACCCCAGAGGCGGAGGCTGCTGTGAGCTGAGATCGCGCCACTGCACTCCAACCTGGCGAGACTGACGCTCCGTCTCAAAAAAAAAAAAAAAAAAAAAGAGAAGGGGGACGTCACACCCAAGGCAGTGGGGAGGGGACAGCTGGTGATAGCTCCGGTCACCCGGGTTCGTCCCTGGGCTGTGCTGGTCAGGAGGTCGGCCTGGGGTCCTGCTGCCCTCAGAGCTTTGGAACAGCCTGCCAGCAAGCGCCCGGGCTAGCCCAGGGTGGATAACCTCTGGGGAGGTAGCCCCCAACACCTGCAAGGCACAACAGCACCTGCTGCATGCCAGGCTGACCTGGAGAAGATGCCTCTTTGGGGACACAGGTTCAGAATTTCTTGGGCCCAGTGGGAAGTGGGGTAGAGACTGAAGATCCAGAGAACAAGCAACTACGCCTGCCTGTCTCCTAACCTTGAGCTTCACGTGATGACAGTGAGGTGTGCCCGGGGCAGTCACTGTGACACAGCTGCTCAGGAGTCACCCCCTCTCCCGGCTCCTGGTGAACCCAGAGACCTGGGCCTGGAGCAAGGTCAGAATGCCAGCTGGGGAGGGCAGCCCTTCCTGTCCAGGCCCCAGAGCTGCTGCCAGCCAGGTGCTGGGCCCCATCTGTGATTCCAGAAGCTCCTGCATGGACTGATTCACACCAAACCAGAGGCTGGGCTGCAGACACGTTTTTGTGTATTCACAACGCTTTTGAAAATTTTGAGAAGTTGTCTGTGTTGAGAAACCAGGGGGATTTCACGTAAGAAGATGGATTTCTGGCTTTGCTAGAAGAACCACCCCAGGCGTGATTTGCCACGGGGTTACTCTTGGCCAAGGCCAATACATGCCCATTTCAGAGAAAACATGAGTTCTCCAATTTGCCGCAGTCCCTACCATTCCCAACTGCCTCCGCCTGCTCAACTGTTCCATTCGTTTGCTTTCCCTGTCACTGTGGCCGTGGGGGTTGCAGCAGCTGCTCTGGACACACAAACATCCCTTGCCCGTCAGTCCCCTGCTGCCCCAGCCCCCCTCAGCCACTGATGTGGACTCACCCTCCTTGTCGGCGGTGGGCGCCGGGCTCCTGCTCTTGCCCCGGGGGCTGCTGCCAGGCTGCTGAGGGGCGTCGCTCTCCGGCTGCAGGTGCTGTGGCGGTGGTGGGGCGGGGGGAGCTGGCTTAGTGGGAGCTGCGTCCTCCCGGGGGGGTTCATGGACTTTGGTGACCTGCTGAGGAAAGCAGGCAGAAGTGAGCATCCACAGAGGGTGTCCGACGGTGACAGGGTCAGGGAGAGACATGCACGTGACCAGCCTGGAAACCAAGGCCTGGGAAAGCCAGTGACATGCCCAAGGTCCCAAGTGGGGCAAGAAGGGGAGGTCTTAGCACAGAGCACATTGGGGAGCCCACCTCCCAAAAAGCCTGGCCCAGCTGCCCGGTGGCGGATAGGGGGAGCCCACCTCCCAGAAAGCCTGGCCCAGCTGCCCGGTGGCGGACAGGGGGAGCCCATCTCCCAGAAAGCCTGGCCCAGCTGCCCGGTGATGGACATGGGGACCCACCTCCCAGAACCTGGCCCAGCTGCCTGGTGATGGACAGGGGGAGCCCACCTCCCAAAAAGCCTGGCCTAGCTGCCTGGTAGTGAACAGGGGGAGCCCACCTCCCAGAAAGCCTGGCCCAGCTGCCTGGTGGTGAACAGGGGGGCCCACCTCCCCAGAAAGCCTAGCCCAGCTGCCCAGCGGTGGACAGGGGGAGCCCACCTCCCAAAAAGCCTGGCCTAGCTGCCTGGTAGTAAACAGGGGGGCCCACCTCCCCAGAAAGCCTAGCCCAGCTGCCCAGCGGTGGACAGGGGGAGCCCACCTCCCCAAAAAGCCTGGCTCAGCAGCCTGGTGGTGGACGGGAGGCTGGAGCCTGCCGTTACCCTCTCCTCCAGCTCCTTCCGTGGACCCAAATCCTCTGGGTCTCAGGGAAGCCAGGACTGAGCAACAGGACTCTGTGGGCCTTGGGGGACTGGGCGGTGCAGCCTGGCACGCCCTGAGCCCATCACTCAAAGCCCCGAGGGACCACCAGCCTGGTCAGCTCAGCTGCTTTTCGCTCGGAACCCCCAGTTGCATCTGGGAAGCCCGGACTCACCACCCTGGAGAAGGCACCTCCACGGACCCACCCACCTAGCTGAGAGCGCCTTCCAGGGGGGTGTTCCCAGAGGGCCCCAGGGTCAGAACGGGTAAGCCCCACCCTTCCCTGGCCAAGTTGTTGCTACAGCTGAGTGGGTGGGGGAAGCTCCTGCCTCCCCATGACCCAGTATCTAATGTGGGGGTTCAAGGGTGCTGCAGGGTGAAAGCGGGGAGGCGGTAGGCTGCCAGTCCCTGCCTTCACCGGGAGCCCCATCCAGTGCACCTGCCAGCTTCCCCAGCTGTTCCCACCTCATCTCCATGGGGGTTTCTCCAGGAAACAGCAGCAGATGAGCTGGGCTGCAGGTGCGCGCTCCCACCCGTGGGATTCTCTGTCTCGATGAACGGGAAAGTCAAGGTCAGGGTGGACTCTGCGGGGCTCTGGGGGTGGGCACTCACGATGGGGGGGATGGCAGCCGCTCGCTGCTTCAGCTGCTTCAGGTCCAGTGGCTTCTGGGGCGAGGCGTTGGCCCGGGGGTCGCCAGTCGGGGTGAGGAGGCTGGGCCTTGGGGACAGCAGCCTGTGGGGACACAAGCATCATCAGCTGGGGGCCCGCAGCCGGACTCTTCCAGGTGGGGGGCTGCTGGGTTTTGACGGCCTCTCCTGTCTCAAGCCCTGGGGACGAGGCTAAGGCCCTGAGACGCGAGGTGACGTGCAGGTCACCCAGACAATGTCAACCGTTTTCTTGGGGAAACAGACCAAGGTTTGGGGCCAGGGGAGGGGAGGCACAAGTGGGCAGGCAGGTGCCTCCTCACTCACTCCCCTGGTTCTTGCAGGCCTCATCAGGGGCCAAGCCAGCCTCCCCACCCTGGCTGAGAGGCCAGCCGGGCAATGCTAGAGGCCCAGGCTGGGATCAAACATCCCCAAAGACAGCCCCAGGCAAGGAAAATCCCAGAGAAGCCCGACCTGGGGCCCACACCACACATGGCCCTCCAGAAGCTGCCAGGAAGTCAAAGAATCAGCCCGATTCAGGGACAGAGTAATGAAGAGATTCACCAAGAGATTCCTCATCACTCGAATCTGAGAGGCTCGGGTGCCAGGGCAGGACAGTGGGCATGGAGCCGAATGAGCTCCGGTTACAGAGGCAGGAGTGGGGGAGCCGCACCCACTTCCTGGAATCTCTACCACACACTATCCATGAAGGACGAGGACATGAAAACAAGGGCCCAGGCCACAGGCTTTGTGTGGAGGGGTAGGCAGGGCATGCCCACTGTCTACCAGTCAGCCACAGTGACAGTTCCTTCCTCTGTCTGCTACTGAGATGCACAACCAGAGGCTGACACAGGGCACACGGTGCCTAGCAGAGCATGCATTGAGGTGTGGCTCCCAAGCTGCTCAGTGGGTGCTGCTTCCTTCAGGAAGCCTTCCAGGATTTCCAAGGCCCCAACACTGGGCACAACACCTGCCATAATCCCCATCTGGCTCCCCAGTTGGCATAAGGTCTCCGAGGGCAGGAACTGGATCTGCTCCAGCCTGAGAACCCTTCACCTGCCCAGTGCGGCTGCCCGGGGCTGCCCAGTTCTTGACTCCCTCCTGCAACCTGCATTTGCTGGGCATAAAGCAGCCTGGCCTGTATTTGGGTGTATGGAGGTGGCCCGGCTTGCGTTTGCGGGTATGGAGGCGGCCCAGCCTGAGTTTAGGGGTATTTGGAGGGAGCCTGGATTGTGTTTGTGGGTATGGAGGCGGCCTGGCCTGTGTTTGCGGGTATTTGGAGGCGGCCTGGCCTGCGTTTGGGAGTACGGAAGCAGCCTGGCCTGCGTTCGGGGGTATGGAAGCAGCCTGGCCTGCGTTCGGGGGTATGGAGGCGGCCTGGCCTGCGTTCGGGGGTACGGAAGCAGCCTGGTCTGTGTTCGGGGGTACGGAAGCAGCCTGGCCTGCGTTTGGGGGTATTTGGAGGCAATGCAGAACCCAGTCTGTGTCCTAGGTCTTCTGAGCTAGTGAAATGATCACATGGCAGGCGTGAGGGCAGCAGACACGGGCCTGGAATTCAGTCAGAAGGCAAAACTTCTGGGTGCAAGAAGCCAGCAAGTCCTGTCGGCACAGCCTCTACTCTGTGCCGTGACCACAGTGATGACATCCTGTGCAGACCGTAAGCCACAGCCTACTGGCCTCGAGGTGAGAGCTGTGACAACGGGGACACAGCTCACACCACCCCAGCACTCAGCTGCCAGTGCGGGATGCCAGGTGCCCAGAAGCACCCACCTCCTTCCTGCAGATGAGCAGGGCCCATGCCCAGGGTGCTGAGGCCTCCGCCAGCAGTCCCCTCTCCACTGTCTGCCATAGCAGGACCATGGGGCCACCGGCATGTGACCAGCCTGTCCTGCAGGTACCAGCCTGCTGCCCGCATCTGCCACACGCTCAGCTGAGCGGGGAGAGCAGACACAGACTCGGTGACGCCTGCTGAGGCTGCCTACGGCGCCCAGGCGGGGGCCAGACGAGGAAGGTCACCCTGACTTCTGCATGCACCTCCACTGCCC
Organism: Papio anubis; assembly: GCF_008728515.1. Taxonomy (NCBI): domain Eukaryota; kingdom Metazoa; phylum Chordata; class Mammalia; order Primates; family Cercopithecidae; genus Papio; species Papio anubis. The sequence goes on from NC_044984.1 coordinate 118,785,228, forward strand.
CCACCACCGGCCCACTCTCCTCCCTCCCCTCCCTCCACCTGTCTAGACCCTGCGTGATCTCCCAGGACCACCTAAAGCCTCTCCTTTGGCCACTGCCCTGCCTCGCTCCCTGGACCTGGGCCCAGCCGTGCCCTCCCCGCCATCCTCAGGACAAGGCACCCTGACCCAGGTTCAAACAGATGGTAGTCACCCATCCCAGCATACTCCGCCTGCGGCTTCAACTGCCGCCACCCCCATGTCCCTTCCCCCAGGTTTATCTACTGCCATCCGTTTCAACCAGCTCGCACTTGCAAGCTTAAATTTAAAACAGAATGCCGCCGCCACTTTGGAAAGAGGGTGGTGAGTCCTCATTGCCCTAAACCCAGCAGCTCCACTCCTAGGCACACACCAGGCAAATGAGAGAAAACATCTACGCAGAAACCTGTACGCGCCCATCACTGCAGCACCGCACAGCCCACAACAGCCAGAAGGCAGAGACAACCCGACATCCACCAACAGATGAACCGGGAGACAAAGTGTGCCCTGTCCGCACAATGGAACACGTGGCCATCAAAAGGCATGAGGCTCTGACACGGGCTATGACGTGGGTGGACCCTGAAGACACGATGTGCATGAAACAAGCCAGTCACAGAAGGCCTCTGGTGTAGACTCCGTTCCTGTGAAAATTCCAGAATGGGCCAATCCATCCAGAGAGAAAGGAGATGAGTGGGTGCTGGGGCTGGCAGAAGGGAGAATGGGGGTGACTAGGATGGGCATAGGGTTTCTTTCTTAGTATAACACTGAATATACTAAGAAAAGCTAAATGATACACCTTTTTTTGAGACAGGGTCTTGCTATGTCACCCAGGCTGGAGTGCACTGGTGCAGTGTCACTGCAGCCTCGACATCCTGGGCTCAGGCAGTCTTCTCACCTCAGCCTCTGGAACTGCTGAGACTAAAGGCACACATCATCATGCCTGATTGATTTCTGCATTTTTTTTTTTCTTTTTTTTTGTAGAGACAAGGTCTCTCTATGTTGCCCATGCTGGTCTTGAACTCTGGGGCTCAAGCTATCCTTCTGCCTTAGCCACTGAAAGGGCTAGGACTGCAGGTGTGCACCACTGCGCCTGGCCTAAACGATACGCTTTAAATGGTGCAATGTATGGTATATGAATGATATCTTAATTACACTGTTACAAAATGAAATGAAGACTACATGCTAGCCATAAAATAAAGGGTTTGATGTATCAGCTGTATTTTCTCTATGAACGGTAAAAATAGTATTTTTATGTGTGTACAAATACAAAAACAATAAAATACAAATTTTAAGGTTGAAATGCAAACTTTTGTATATGTGTAAAGATAATTCTATAGAGATAAAAAATATGACTGTATAACACACACAAAACATGAGGCGCCACTGTCCATGCAATCTGCCCGAGAGCTCGGGCTTTCTGTGTGGGGCCTGAGAGCTCCTGTGCCTTGGTTTCCCTGTGGCCCCTCACCTAGTAGGGGGTGGGCAGTCAGACTGGCAGGGGGTGAGGGGGGGACAGGGGCTGCTGCCCAGAAGCTCTCAGCAGGCACCCTCTGGGGGGCACACACAGAGGCCCAGATCCCTCTTTCTTGAGCCCCCAGAGCAAGTGGGGACTGTGGTCATAGAGGTAGCACTTTACAGTTTACAAGAGGTCTTCTGATCCCAGCCAGAGCTCTCTCATGGGTAAAGAAGGCCACAGTCAACACAAGGGCTGGGTTCAAGTCCTCGAGGAGAACGAGAGTCCTAAGCCCCCAGAGAGCAGCTGCCAACAGTGGAGGAGGAAGGTGGAAAACGCTCAGAGCTCAGGGCCCATCCGACCGCCCCTTGTCCCGTAGCCATGCTGGAGAAGCGCGCCTCCAGAGGCCCTCCCGGCTGGCTCTCTCCACCCTCCACTCTCTCTCCTTCATTTTATTTATTTATTTATTTTTTTGGAGATGGAGTCTTGCTCTGTTGCCTAGGCTGGAGTGCAGTGGCACAATCTTGGCTCACTGCAAGCTCTGCTTCCTGGGCTCAAGTGATCCTCCTGCCTCAGCCTCCCTAGTACCTGGGATTACAGGCACGTGACACCATACCTGGCTAATTTTTTTGTATTTTAGCGGAGACGGGCTTTCACCGTGTTGGTCAGGCTGGTCTTGAACTCTTGACCTCAAATGATCCACCCACCTGGCTTCCCACAGTGCTGGGATTACAGGCATGAGCCATTGCGCCCAGCCTCTCTTCTTTGTTTTCTTGGAAGGCAGCCGCTTCCATTTTCCTTTCTGGAGGCCTGGGTGGGGCAGGGACTCTCAGGGCCTGGCACGGAGCATGTGTCCGGGAGTGGCCCCGTCCTGCCTACCCAACCTGGCAGTTGCGAGCAAAAGCTCGGATCCCCTCTTTGACCGTAAGACTTAGCCAATTGTGCCTCGGTTTCTCAATCTGGAGAGTGGAGACGAGAGCTTCAAGGGCTGTCCGTGGGTGGGCGTGGGGACGCTGCTGACTAGCACGTGGGGCCCAGTGGGTCGGGCCACCTTCTCCTCACTGTCATTTTCCTTCCCACTCAGGAAGGCCAGGGTGGGAGAAGGGGGTGGGCATGAGAAGGGGAACAAGGGCCTGGGGACATTCATCAGGAACATGCTGGGCCTGCAACAGTACGTCCCCTCTCCACCCAGCCCTTGCCTCAGTTTCCCCATGGTCATCAAGCTGGGATAATCCTTGCCACCACCCTAGGGCTGGGAGGGAGAGGGAGGGCTGGTTTGTGAACAGGCATCCCTTGCCTCTCCAAGGCCCCAAGATAAAACCCTGACGCGTCACTCCCACCCATGGGGCCTGCCCACCTCTCTGACTTCTCCGCCCTCTCTTCCCGGGGCTGCTCACTCCACTCTACTCCCTGCTATAGGCCTCTCTGCTGTCCACTGGACATACGCTCATGCGGCCACAGGGCCTTTGCACTGGTGGTTCCCGGGGGTATGGCTGTCCCTCACACTAAGGCTCTCATTGCCCTCCAATGTCACTTCCCCAGAGGCCCTCCCCGCCTGACCAGCCCACTCTCCCCCGCTCCCCATGCCCCATCTTCCCATCACCCACTTATCCCATAAACAATGGTTTCCTTCTCCACGCCCTCACTAGAATGCAAGTGCCCGAAGTCAGGGCCTCGTCTGCGCAGTTTCCAGCACCCCTGGCGCCTGGTGCACGCTGGTGCCATCAGTCACTTGCAGAATAAAGTAACAAAGGTGCAACTGCTGTTATGATCTTCCAAAATGCCAGAGGGACAGCTGAAGGAGCTGCACTCCAGCCCTCTCTTGGAGTGACCTCTTGGGGGGTGTCCCAAAGCAGATCCAAAGGAGGGCAGCTAATCTCTCACTGAGCACCCACTGTGGCCCAGCATTAACTGAGTTATTCTTGCGATAAGCCATCCACACCCACCTTACAGACAGAAAACTGAGGTTTGGGGGAGGGGACTCACAAGGTCTGGCCCTGCCAAAAAGCACCTAGACACCTTCTCTGAAGAATAAGAGAGGGGAGGGCAGGCAGGCTTGGGGTTTTGCAATCAAAGCCACTATCTCTGGGTATCTGCCAAGAAAACACCCAGGCAGAGCCACCTCGACAACGGTGCCTGCGGGCCCGAGGAGCAGAGCCACCTCGACAACGGTGCCCACGGGACCAAGGAGCACGTGATTTTCTTTCTCCCAAAGTCACCCAGGAGGGCCCAGACGAGAGTCATCTTGCATCCATCCAGGAACGCAGAGCTCCCCGACTGGGGCTGCCAGGCGGGAGGGACGGTACTGGGCAGGCAGCCAGGAGCAGGGGTCGCCTGGGGGGCCTGCCCCGTCCCGCCAGCCCTTCCCGGGAGGCCCTGGCTGCTGGGGCCTACTCTGACGCATCTCGTCGGCGTCCTCCAGCGCTGCCCGGCCCTGCGCAGTCGTGGCCGGCACAGGGAGGGGTGGCAGGCTGCCGGCCAGGACGAGGTCAGCAGGCTGGCCAGAGTCCAGCCTCATTCGCTTCGAGGGCAAGGCAGGCCCCAAGGGCGGGGGCCTGGGCCCAGTCGCACAGGGCGGGACAAACCAGGTGTCCTGACTCCCAGCCGAGGACTCCTGCACCCCGGGGGCTGTGTGCTGGACATTGGGCAAGGGGTGGACGCACGCCAGGCCCAGCTGGGGGAGGGAGGACACCGCCCTGGGTGGGGTTGCAGGGGAGAGGACGGGAGGCTGCAAGTGCCCTGCGGGGCCTCAGGCCCAGTCTGAGCGTTCTGGGGACGGACAGGATGCAAGCTGATCCCCCGGCTCCCCAGCCCGGGGCCAGCCACATGTACCCAAAACACACACTCTAGGAGGCAGCTTATCAGTGGGGCTGCCCCATGACCTCAGCGCTTCCCCCTCGAAGGCAGAAACATGTGTTTCCATGACTGTCCCCATAGCCAGTGGGAGCGGGATAGGGAGTCCCGCCCTGACCCTGCTTCCCAGGCACAAAGGTCCTGGCTGCCTGCCTCTAGGGCAGACCCAGCCGCACTGTGAGCACTGTTTTCCAAGCTGGGACTGTCGGGCAAGAAGCTGGGGAGTTCGGTGCCCTCAGAATCCCGCTGGTCAAGCCTTTGCTCAGTACAGGCTCAGGGTCAGGCCATCCACTTCTTACACACATGGGCGTGGTTCCTGTCAGCAGTGGTTCCCGGGGACCCTGAGATTTTGTTTTGTGGAACCTGTAGAGATCTGGGTGAACCTCAGTTCCTAGGGAATGTCCTAGGACTTCCCCCTTTAACATGGCCCAGGGTGAACCCCAGAGCAGAGACAAGGGCCCCACATGACCCTGCAGGTCCGATTTTCCTCCCTCGCTCGCTCTGCCCAGGACCATTCCAAGGGACTTGGGAGGGGAGGAAACAGACCACAGTGCAGTCAAAATAAAATGGCCCGCCTGCCCCACCAGAAAACAATTCCTCCAGCCATCCAGACGCGAGCGGGACACAGTCTCTGCGGGTCTGCCCTCTGCCACCCAAGATCGGCCCTAACTCGGGTAGCCGTTTTTGGTTCTGGGCTGGAGGCCTTGAGGCCCAAAGCATCTGTGCTGAATATGGGTAAAAGGCGGCATTCTCAGGGATGTGGGGTCACCCAGGCCAGGAGCAAAGACAGAGGCCAGAAAGGAAAGAACACACATCAGAGACACTGGCACCCAAACAGGACGGCACTGAGATCCTCCAGGCTACCCCAGCTGGAGAGGTTTTTGCAAGGGGAACCGCTGCACCTGTGATCCAAGGTGATCCAAGGTGATCACCTGTGATCCCGAGCCCTGGACCCTTGGTTGATAGGAGATGAACCACCAAAAACATGTTGAATCTGTGGTTTTCCCCATCACCATGGCCACCACACTCGCCTCTCCATCCCCGGCCCCAGGGCACCTGCAGCTGCCTCCTGACTGTGCCTCTCACTCCCAGCAAATCCCCCACATGGTTTCATGGGTAAATCACATCTGGCTCTCTTGGGAGAGGCTCGCAAAGGCCTTCTCACTGCCCTGAGAAGAAATGCAGCCCTCACCTGCCAGGGTGCGACTCAGTGCCCCCAACCCTGTGAGAGCTGCTCCCCATTCTGCAAGGCTGCCCCCCTCCCTGAGCCACTCGCTCCACCCTTCGACACCTGAATCCACCAAGCTCATTCCCACCTCGGGCCTTCACACTTGCTGTTCCCACCACGTTGAGGGTAGAACTGTGTCCCCCCGAAAGAAGGTACTGTTCAAGTCCCAACCCAGGGTCTCTGTGAATGTAACCTTATTTGGAAACAGGCTGTTTGCTGATATAATCAAGTTAAGATGAAGCTGGACTAGATTAGGGCAGCTGCTCATCCAATGCCTGCTGTCCTCAGAAGAAGAAAATGTGGACATAGAGATGCACAGGGCAAAGGTCATGCGACGGCAGAGGCAAAGACAGAGTGGTGTGCTGGCAACCACGACTGCCAGCAGCAGCCAGGAGCTGGAAGAGGCAGGATTGATCTGCCAAGAGGCTCAGAGGGTATGGCCCGGCCTCACGGTGCCCCCGAGCTCCTGGTCTCCAGGACTGTATTTGTTTCAAGCCACCTGGCTTGAGCTACCTTGTAAGGGCGGCCCTAGGAAGTGAGCAGGCTGCCTGGCACACTCTCTCCCTAGTGCTGCGCAGGGCTGCCTCCTCCGTCCGGGTCTCAGCTTGGATGTCACCTCCTGGGGAGATGCTCCCGGCCACACCTCTGCCCCCTCCCAGCCTGCATCTCCCATTCCTGGACTCTACTCCGAGTCTGCCTCCCTAACCACACCTCGGGCTCCCCCAAAGCAGGCAGAGCCACACCGGGTGCGGCTGTCTAAGTAGGTAGTCGCCGCTCAGTGTCTGCAGACAAAAGCCAAGGTTAGGGCTGCCTGGCGCCCACTCACCGGTTCTTGTCGCCGCCCTCAGGCTCATCCACCTCATCTGCACTGCAGGTGGCACTGGAGTCGCTGTCCTGGGGGGCGCCCGAGCCCTTGGCTGTGGTGGCCCTGCCGCTCCCGCCCTCCTTCTTCTCTGCCTTGAGTGCTCCCTCGGCCGTGGCCTCAGAGGCCTCTGCATCCTTGCCCTTGGCCGGCCCCTCCTCGGCTTGCTCCGTGCACTCGCTCTTGATGGGCTCCTCGGCCTTCCCTGTGTCCACTGCCAGCTCCTCAGCTGCGGGGGGCTTCTGCTCCTCCCCCTCCTCCACTGGGGGCACCGCTGCAGCCTCCTCCTCCTTCTCCTCCTTGGGGACCACAGGAGGGGGTACAGAAGGCGATGGGGGTGCTGGTGGGGGCGTAGGGGGTCCGGTGGCTTCAGAGGCGGGGGTGGGCTCAGTGGGGGCCGGGATGTCCTCCGGCGGCGGGGTGGGTGGCTCCGGGGGTGGCCCATCGGTGCTCAGGGTGGCTGGGGGCTGGGGCCCATTCTGCCCTGTGTCCTTGGCAGCCTCAGTGCGAGGGGAGGGGATGCTCTCGGTGTCTGAGCTGTTGTTGACAGTGGCTGTGCGGGGCAAGAAGGAAGAGGGGATGAGCGGGGTCTGGGGGGACTCCAGGAGAGATGCGTGGCCCTGACCCTCGGGATGAGGCCGTTCTGTTGCCTGACACCAAAACAGCCCTGAGGCTCCTATACACCTGGGCCCCTGCCTGGAGCCCCACCCCTGAGACAAAGCCCCTGGCCAGGCCTCTACCCACAGCTGCTGCCCTCCCCTGGCCGCCTTTCTCCCGAACTGACCCTGCTGGCATAACCTGGTTAATTCCCAACCCCAGGACCTCCTGGTGGTCAGCACCCCCGACAGATGGAGCCAGCCTGAGGGCGGGCATGGGCAAAGGCCTTCGTTCTGGGGGGTCTCCGTGTTCTCATCTGAGCTCTAACTCCAGCTCTGCCCCGCACTGGCTGTGTGCCATGGGAAACTCAGGTTACCTCTTAGGCCTCAGTTTTCCCATCTGTAGAATGGGAGAACAACAGTTCCCATCTCACAGGGCAGAGAAGCCGGCGATTGTGATGGCAAGGGCAGTTGCCTGGTGACTGCCTGATGCTGCACCATCATTGCCACCATCATCATCACATGACAGTGGACAATGAGGCCAGTGCGTGCACAGGGGCCCTGGGCACAGTGGACAATGAGGCCAGTGCGTGCACAGGGGCCCGGGCACAGTGGACAATGAGGCCAGTGCGTGCACAGGGCCCCCGGGGCACAGCCCACACCAACGGCCTTGGCATGGGTTTTACGCAGCAGGAGAGTGGCCTGTGTTGACGGAGTGGCAGGAGGAAAGCATGTACCCAAGGATGGCGAGGAGACCCCAGCCGCAGTCCTGGCTCTCTAGCCCCCAAACCCACACCAGGTTCTTCTTGGGGTCTCAATGTTCCCATTTTCTGTAAAATGGGGATACTTGAAAACCCCTGCATTTGCTATCAGGGAAATCAAACCTGGTGGGAGACCCAAGTGTGCCAGTGAAAATCAATGAAGCAGTGGAGACGGGAAACTGGTCTGCTGGAGTGAGCCCGGGACCAGCATGGGGAACAGCCACTTTGCTGGAAAGGAAGCCCAGAGGCCACGGAACACAAACGGTGGTGCTCACAGAAAGAGCATGTGCCCAGAAGCAGGGTTCCTTGTGGAGGACCGGGGACCTCGGGATGCCCACCCCGGCCCAGCCCTACCCCCCAGGCCAGCCGGCCACATTCGTACCTGGGCCACTGCATTCCCCTCTGGGCACCTCATTCCCAGAGGCATGTAAGGCTGGAAGGAAGTCAGAGAAGAGTTAGAAGCCAGGTGGCACCAGGTAGTGGGAGGTGAGGGAGGAGGCAACGTGGCCAAGAGGGGCCTGGAGCCTGGTGCACAGCAGTGAGACCTCGCTGCTGCTCGCTCTCCTGCCCCGACTGCCCTTCACCTTGGACCGATGGGCCCTCTCCCTCCAGGCTCTGGCCAGTGGCCGCAGGTGACCTGCAATAGCCCTGCGCAGGCTGGTCCAGTGGCCTGTTCAAGGCCAGCCAATAATGGGGTTGGTCAGGGTGAAAAGTGAGCTTCAGCCACTCTGGGTGTCCTTGCCCTAAGTCATTAGGCTCCCAGGATGCCTTGGGGTGGGAGGTGCTGACCTCAGGGGTGGGCAAGGTTGCAGGGAGAAGCTTTTGGGTCTGCTGAGACCTCTTCAGCCATCATTGCCCCCCACCAATCCCCCAGTCTCTCCTGCTTCTTGCCTCCCTTCAGGCCCCAGAGCAGAGGCCACCTCTTTTAGAAACAATAGCAACGACAGCAACACAGGCTGCGTGCAGGCCAGGCTCCGTGCCGAGTTCCTCACACATGACTCCTTTAAGACCTCTAACACCGGGACCATCATCTCTCATGTACAGATGAGGAAATGGAGGTGGACAGGTTAATCAGCTTGCCCAAGGCCACGCTGTGGAGGGGAGAGCACTGAGCCCAGCTTCCTGCATCTCCAACCCCTGGCCTTCCTCTGCCTGGTGACTTCAGCAACGTCATTCCCTTCCTTCCACAGTCAGAGTACGGGACGTTGGGAGGCCAATGTTGAGGGCCCCAGGACCAGGGATGAAACCTCTGGGTCTCAGTTTGTTCATCTACAAAATGGGCAGTTAATGCCTCGCTCTCATGGTTATCAAGAGGGTCTGGGGCAGGAGCCTGCGTGAGAAGCACCCCAAGGGCTTGTGACGATGCAGGTGGCTGCGCCACGCCCTGAAGGTTTCTGATTCGGTACGTGTGGACTGGGGCCCGAGAATCAGCACTTCTAACAAATCCCAGGGAACACCCTGCCACCGCTGCCCTAGAATCCAGGTGAAGTGCTTTGTGCAGCGCCTGACACACAGTAGGTGCCTGACAAGAGCAACAGAAAAAACCCACCAAAAATAAAAAATAAAGACACCACCAGATGGCCTCCTTTCCTTTCTGCCCGGAGGTGCCCAGTACCAGGTCGCCTGGGTTTGAATATCCAACCCCACTATGCCTCAGTCTCCCCACCTGTAAAATGGGGAGAACAGTAGCACCTGCTTCATCCACTATGAGGATTATTATTACCAGAGAAACCACTGGGCCAGGGGATCCCTCCCAGCCCTGCGCTGGTATACTTCCAGCCCAGATCAACAAGGTCCTTTCCACCGCCCCCGGGGAAGGGCCTGCAGTGCTGCTGGGGCTGGCTGGGTCTCCGGGGAGATTCCGGCAGGGCAGCCTCAGGCTCCAACCCAGCACCTGCCTCACCTCCCCATCCTGAGCACAAAAGACAGGTCACGCGGTGTGCGCTGGCTGGGCCAGCAGACCCCGAGCCTACCAGCTATGTGCCAGGACTCCCCATGGGACGGGTTCTCCTTTCCCGCAGCCTCAGTCTCCTCATCCTTAAGATGGGGTAACACCCTGGGCACCAGAAGGCTTAATCAGGGCCTCTGATCTCTGTCCCTGATCTCTCAGAGTGGCCACAGAAGACCACCACGTCGTCACAAAAGCCTCAGCTCCAGCCAGCTCAGCCCTCCCTCCTCCCCCACCCAGCAGAGCACGCCTCTCCCCATCCCTACTGGGCTTTGTAAGCCCTGCAAGCGAGGCGGGGGTCATGACCACACAGTTCTGGGCAGTGTCTGCTCCGGTTTTAACGTGTGGCCAAAGCTTGGCTTCTTACAATGCTCCCACCAAGCCTGCATCCTGCCCATTCAGACAGTTGGAGGGATATTTACAGAAGGGACTGGGTTTCTGTTCCCGGGGTCTTCTCTTGTCCTGGCTACAGACCCAGAACCCAAAATGGGATGACCCAAGGGACTCGCGGCCCCGGCCTTCCTTCTGTCAGACACTGGCCAGGCTTTTGGCCAACTTGGGTCAGAGAGACCCAAAGCTGGTGGGGAGGCCTGACTCGGGGCCTCTGTCCCACCCCCAGCGTGAGATGACAGTCACCCAAGGGCCCAGCTGCCCATTCCCAGCCAGGAGCTGGGATTCGGGCTGGTGAAACACTGCAGGTTGGACGAGCCTGGATTTATCTGCAGGCCGGGCTTATAGAACCAGGAGGTGACTTGCACCTTCTGCCAGGGAGGAGCCGGTGCATTCAAAGGCAGAGAGGGAGGGAGGACAGGAACAACAGAAGGACTCCTGACGGGGCAGGAGGAAGGAGGGTTGAATTCACCAAGGACTTGGGCTCCGCTGGGCTGCTCGTGTCTCCTTCAGAGAGTCAGGGACACTCAACCGAGAAGGGCTGGGGTCCTCCAGGGGTTTTTGGTCACGTCACAGTGGGAAGGGTCTAGACCCCCAACTTCTTCTTTGACAGAGAAAAAGAGCCACAGGGGGTCGAAGGTGGATGAACTCGTGACCAAGAGTATGGGGCCAGGTGTGGGCAGCCCGTGTTCAGTTCCCGGGTCTATAAACACTGATAACAAAATTGAGCCATGTGTTATCCGGAGCCCTGGATAACACACAGCTCATGTGGTCACAGTCCTCCATTTGAGGGGACCGGGGAGACCTGCCAGCACCACGCACATGATGGCTTTATGCCCTCTCTTCAGCAGCACTCACCTGCTGGGGCATCTGTCTAGTCTACAGCTGGTAGAACAACACACTCTGTGGTACCTGGGGCACCTGGGCCCAGACCTTTAAGTGCCCGAGCCTCAGTTTCCCCATACAGAAAACAGGGACACCAAAGAAGGGGACCGAATTATTTATCACCCAAATAGGGACACTTGGGAGTAAAAGGAGGCACTAAAAATAACTATATAACGTTTACAATACTTCCCAACTGACAGATAGGATCTATTTATACCGGTTACCTTGTAAAAGAGTTCTGGTCAAAAAACAATTTTCAGGCCTGGTGTGGTGGGTCACACCTGTAATCCCAGCACTTTGGGAGGCCAAGGCGGGCAGATCACCTGAGGTCAGGAGTTTGAGACCAGCCTGACCAGCCTGACCAACATGGCGAAACCCCATCTCTACTAAAAATACAAAAATTAGCCGGGTGTGGTGGCGGGTGCCTGTAATCCCAGCTACTCAGGAGGCTGAGGCAGGATTGCTTGAACCCGGGAGGCAGAGGTTACAGTGAGCCGAGATCACGCCACTGCACTCCAGCCTGGGCGACAGAGCAAGACTCCGTCTGAAAAAAAACAAAACGAACAAACAAAACTATTTTCCAAAGTAAATTCTTTTCTAAACTGTGACACCAGATGGGGTGAAAGACAGCAGGCACCCACAGGGCTGGCCTGGACATCCGGTTACCCAAGCATAAGACTGAACTCATGGGCATCAGAAGGGCTGAGTGAGGCTTGGGGCTCCCAGAGAAGCTGATTATTCTCGGTATTGCTGTGGCCATCAATCTTGTGCCCATTACTGGTGAGTTTCTGGCAAGTTAGGCCCTCCCATTCCAGGGAGTCGAAGCCCCTTCTAAGAAGGACCCAGATGACTCAGGGGAGAGGACGCTGCCGGGGTCAGTTCCCACCATGCCCTCCCTCAGAGCCTGGAGCCACAGCGGCCAGCCACCGCCAAGCTGCGCCAGCCCTCACCTTCGGCCTCCTCCACCATCTCCTCCTCGTTTCCGCTCACGCCCGACGCCTCCATCTCCTCATCCTCCACCACGGGCGGGAACGCGGTCTCCTCGCTGGCCGCCGCCGGGGCTTTCTTCTTCTTCCTCCGCGCGTTCCTCTCCTTCTCCTGGGCACAGGGAAGCAGCAGATCAGGGCTGGGGCCTGGGGCCTGGGTTGTCAGCTTGGGGACTCCCCATGCCTGCGGCCTCACCACAGGTGCAAAGGGCAGTGATCCTGGCCATGTGGCAATGAGGGTGACCATCCCCCTCACACCCCACCTCGGCAACCAAGCGTGCCAGGGGTTATTTTTACCGGGGCCTTTATTCTTCCATTGAGCCCCAGATACACTCTGGGTACAGGCGGGCCCCCCAGCCACCTTGATAACCTTCCTGAGCGTGAGATAACCTGTCTGACACTGCCCAGGACTCTCCTAGCCAGAGTGACCACGCCTCCTGGGGACACCCTGTCAGCTTCATCGGCACATGTGGAGTGAATGAATACAGAAGCTTCTCCTTGCTATGCAAGTCTCACTCGTCCCCAGGGGACAGGCCAGCCTGGGAAGCTCGCATTTCATTTCCTGAATTTTTACAGAAAACCTACTGTGTGCCCGGTTCTGCACACCAGGGCTGTGGGGACACAACGCACGGGGTAGACAAGGGGTAGACCCTCGGAGGCTGCCCTGCCGCTGGGGAGACCAGCAATGTGCTCTTCACACAGAAGCACCACTCAGAGGGTTGCACAGGTGAAATGAGGTGGGACAAAGAGCACAAGGCCAGGTGCTCCTCTGGACAGAACAGTCCGGAAGGGCTTCTGCAAGGAAGTGACATTTGAGCCAAGATTTGACGGCGGAGGGAAGGGGCCAGCCAGGCTGTGGATGAGAGTGGCAGGTGCAGGGAGTCACAGGTGCAAAGGCCTCCGTCGGGGGAACACTCCGGGTGTGTCCCGGAATGGAAAGAAGCCCATGTCGCGGGGCCTCCACTTTCCCTCCTCCTGGGAACCCCAGCTCCTCACTCACAGAGCCCACCCTTCTTCCCCAACTTAGGCACCGTCATCAAACCGCTCATCTTGTGGCTCACAGGGGTGGGTGTTTCTTTGCCCCCATGGTGAGCCAGGCAGAGACTCTGAAAGTGTTTGTTGACTGACTTGCTGAGCAACTGTGAAAGGCCAGCCTTCGTGGGCTTGAACGCACAGACAGCTGAGAGCAGGGGCATCGTGGAGGCAGCATCTCGAAGTGACTGGGGACTCCCAGAGGGACTGGAAAGACACTGGGGGGTGCCCACCACAGCCTGGTGTGACAGGAGCGGCAGCAGCCTGATCCCTCTGGGGTTGCTGAGAAAGAGGCAGGCCCCTCGCCACACCTGGAGGTACCCGCAGCTCTCAGCCAAGAGCCCTGTATTGTGTTGAATGGTGTCCCCCAAAGTTCACATCAACCCAGAACCTCAGACCGTGACCTTACTTACAAACGGGATCCTGCAGATGTCATTAGTTAAGATGTTGCCACACTGGAGTGGGGTGGGCCCTAAATCCAACAGGACTGACAGTCGTGGAAGAAGAGGGAAATACGGATTCAGGGACATGAAGACCCTGTGGCAGCCGAGACACATGTGGAGGGATGCGGCTACAAGCCAAGGAATGTCATGAACTGCCAGCAGTCACTGGAAGATGCAAGAGGCTCCCCTGCAGCCTTGAACGTGAGCACAACCCTGCAGACACTGGTTCCAGATGTCTGGCCTCCAGAATTGGAAGAGAATACATCTCTGTTGTTTGTACCGGTCTGTGGTACTTCCTTGCGGCAGCCACAGGGAATCACACATCCCTCTGCACTGGTGCGCCCAGATTCCAAGAAAAAGCTGCCTGACATCCAGACCACACAGCCTGCTCTCGGGCAAATGCCAGGTGGGCCCTGCCCACCCCGGCCCTTCACCATGGCCAGGCTGGAGCTGGGCCTCATGAAGGGGAGGAGAAGGGTTCTCAGGCTCCAAGCTCCAGCCACAGGCAGGGAATGGGATCACTTCCTGTCCCGCCTTCTTCCTGAGCAAACAGGGTTCCTCTCAGCACAGCCGCTTGGAACGCAGGGAGGAAAAGGGAAACGTCTGCTCGTCCGTTAGTCACAGTTTCCGTCACCAACAGTCGGCCGGAGGGCCACAGCCCTGCCCCTGCCAGTGCCCACAGGGCCCACGGGGATGCCCAGCTCTGCAACCCCGCACATGTCCTGGGCCCAGTCCCAGCCCTGCCCCGAACCCTGAGCCTCTCCCAGGAGAGTTCGAGCCTGTGGCGGCCTGAGAAAGTGGTGGCATGTGGGTTCTGCGGCTGCGGCTGAGGGCTGCCCCTGCTTCCCGAATCTATTTTTGGCAGACAGAGGCTCAGGAAAGACTCAGGGCTGGGTGCTTGAGCTGCCCGGGCAGTGGCTGGGACATGGGAGATACTCAGAGTCTCGCAGGGAACAGGGGTCTCCTGTCGGCCTGCTCGTGGCGCCCACCATCCTGGAGAGCAAGGTCTCTCTGTGGGGGCAGGGTGGGGCCTCTGAGGCAGCGGACCAGGATGGTGCCAACACCCTGAATCCCCACAAGGCTGGGTCTCAGGGAGAGTCCCAGGAGTTACAGTTAATCCTTACACACATGGTCCAGCACTGTGGGATCTGGTGTGTGTGGAATACGAGATGCTGGTGATGGCATTGGTCATTACGGCTGATGTTTACTAAGCACCTACTATGCGCCAAGCGGTTTCTGGTATTAATTTATCGGATCTGCACAGCCGCTCTGCATATCAGGGCATGTCACCCCCTGCTTCAAACTCTCCAACACCTGGATAAAATTCCCAAGTCCTCCGTCCATCCACATGGCCCTGTGTGATCCAGTCCTGGACCCCGCCTGCCTCTCCAAGCTGCTCTCCCCTCTTCCCTCCTCAGGGACTGTGCTACAAACACATTGCCCTCCTAGCCAGAGGGCCTCTGCACCGGCTGTTCCTCTGCCTGGACACCCTTGCCCCAGATATCTGCATAACTCACTTCCTCACCTCCTTCGGGCCTTGGCTCAGACATCAGAGAGGTCTTCCCTGATCACTCCATCATTAGCTCATCCCTCCCACCTCCACCATCAATCATTTTCTACTACATTCCTCTCATAGCATCTTCAGACTCCATTCCGAAATTGAGTGTGCGAACCTGTCTCTCGCACCAGTTCCTCAAGGGCTGGGATCTTTGTTCTCTGCTATATTCCCACCATACCTGGAACAGTGTCTGGCACAGAACAGATGCTCTGTGACTACGTCTTTAGATGAATGAACCTGATAGACAGGGACAGTGGCTCAGAGAGGCAGACACATGCACAAGACCACACAGCTCATGAGTCGAGGAACCCAGATTTGAATGCCGGCCAGGTTCAAACATTTCCTGGCCGGACCATCTCTCTGTAGGCCTGTGCAGCCTCAGGTAGAAGAGATTAACAGCAGAAAACAAGGCGGGGCCGGGCCAAGGCTGAGGAGGACAGAGACTGAGGAACATGGAAGCTGAGCCCGAGGGGCCTGCATTCACAGATGGGAGAAAAGGGTAACCTTCGGCCATAAGGAGGGGGAGGGAAACCTCGCAAAAGACACTGAGGCCAAGTGTTACATAACTCTGGGACATGCCCCGCCCGCCCGCCGGATCCTGCTTCCTGCTGACGTCGCCTGTGGCCACACTCAGGCCAGGCCTGGTGCAAGGCAGGAGGGGACACCCACTGACCCTCTGCTTCCCCACTCCTTCCTTCTCTGGCCAAGGGTGACATGTCTTCCTGTACTCCAGACAGGGTTGGGCCAGCAGCCAGAGGTGGCTGTTACTGTGTCAGGATTCACTGGGATGTGCCTTCCTCCCTGGGACTGAAAGGCACAGGGGAGGGGCAGGAGGCGGAGGTCACCAGGTTCAGCGGCATCTCTCCGGGTGAGACCCGCTTGTATACTGCAGCGATGGGAAGCTCACCACTGCAGCAAGAGCGGCCACTGTCAAGACGGCTGGCCTGGCCTGAGCCCCGCTCCCTATGATGGGTCCCTGCATCTGTTCTGCTTTCGCTGCAGCCCTCGATATGAGGGTGCTCCTTCGAGGTGGGCCAGGAGCGAGAACCAACCGCACACTCCCGAATCACTCATTCTCATCCAGGTCCCAACCTGGTTCTCAGGGTCCCCTCCTGCCCACGCCTCCGGAGTCTTCAGCATCAGGGGACAGAAGGGCCACCTTCTTTATCAGCTGTGTCATTCAGATCAGAACCACTCTCATCGACACTAGGACGACCCAGCCTGAGTCCAGCCCTGGATGGGGGCTGTGCCTCAGCTCAGAATCCTTCCATGTAGCCTCCACTCCCTCCATGGCCCACTAAGTGTCAGCTTCTCAGCCCAGCAGGAAAACCCCTTCCATGCGTCTGCCCTCAGGGCACCTGCCATCGCTTCCCTGGGATACAGCAGGCACTCAATAAGGGGTTGCTGAATGGACAGTGAGAATAATACTGGATGCTTATTGAGGGCTGACCAAGGAACAGGCACTACCCTTTACAAAAAGAAACACACTTGTTCTTCAACAGCCCTATGCCTGGGTCCCATTCTTAGCCCCATTTTACAGAGGTGGAAACTGAGGCACAGAGAGGTGAAGTGAAGCCCAGTATCCTTTGACCCGGTCACTAAGCAGCAGAGCTAGGGTGTGAAGCCACCAGCTCCAAAGCCCTGCTTTCCACCATCCTTCTGGAGTGCCTCTCTGAATGAATGGATGAATCAATCAATCAATCAATCAATCAATCAGTCGTGAGCGCATCACCATCAGCACTATCACAGCTCTCACTAGCAGAGTGCCTGGGGCACACTAGGCCGCGTTCCAAGCACTCTGTAGGCAGCCACCCAGTGCATTCCCACAACAGCCCTTTGAGGTGGGTTTCATTATTGTCCCCATTTCACAGATGGGGAAACTGAGGTGCAGAGAGCATTGGTCACTTCCCCAAGGCCACACAGCTAGTAGGTGGCAGAGCCTACATTCAAACTCAGGTCTCCTGGGCCCAGTCCCTGCTCCCAACCCATAGCACGCTGTGGCTGTGCCTGCACACACCATTCAAGAAGGGCCCTCGTCAGTGGGATCGCTGGCTGCATGTTTGTCCATGCCAGCAGCTTCATTGGTGGTTACTACACATGACAGGGTGCCTTGAGCATGGCCCATGCCACCTTGGCCCAGTGCTCATATCTCCCACAAATCTCCTAGTCTAATAAAACCTTCCAACTCAAAAAAAAAAAAAAAAAGGAGGGGGTCTCAGGCAGCCCTGAGAAGGGGGTAGATGGCGTCAAGATAAAATAATAATGACCACAGCAGTAAGAGTAACTAGGGCAGGTCGCCTTCCCAGAGCATTGCCCCTCTGGCAGGCACTAAGGTCCTCACAGGTAATCACTCGTTCACTCCTCACAGGACCTCTTGGATAAGAACTGTTATTCCCGCACTTTACAGATGGGGAAACTGAGGCTTAGAAGGCTGAATTCACTGCCCAAGGTCACAGGGGTGCCCAAATCCACAAGCTGGGCCTTGCCCCCAGTCTCGCCCTGGGCCTAATGGGACGGTTCACCATGCTGCGGTCTCTGGTCCTCCAAGTCACTCTCAGGTTTTGGAGTCTCGGGGTACAGCAGGGCCACACCCTGCGGAAGCCTGGAAGCCAGGTTGAGTGGCAGCAGGCTGCAGGGGAGGAGACGCCTGTGGTCATGGGGGGAGGGGGACAGGCAGAGGGGGCCCCGGAGGGGGAGGCGGGGTAAGGGGGAGGCAGGGTGAAGAGAGAGACAAAAGAAAGGAAGGCTGGGGAGAAACCAGGAGGCCCTTTTTGCGCCTAGGGAGATGCTCAGCGCCAAACCCCTGCCCCTGAGTCATCCCGGATTGACCACTTCAGACTCCTGACCTGGCTGACAGAATCGATGGCCCACAACATCCCCCCACCCCGGCCCAGGCCCCCTGCTGCGCCCCCAGGCTGCTGTGGCATGGGCCCTCTTTGCTATAAGGGACCTCAGCAGGTGTTAGGAACAGGGGTCTGCACATTCAGCCAGACACGGTGCCTTCCTCTACACCCAACCAGAAAGCCCGAAGCATCCAGAAGAGGAGGGCGCTGCCTGAAGCCCTGAGCTCTGGGGACAAATCCCAGGGGCTGATGTGGAGGGCACGCGGGGCACTGCTTAACTGGAAGTGACGGGGAGGGGCCTCCCTGAGGCCAGAGGGTGGATTTCAGCGCTAACCACAGGGCCGTGGGACTGTGCCCCCTCGGTCCCGGAGCCACCAGCAGCCGCGCGCACACATGACTCACGAAGAACCCACTTGGGAGGGTGGAAGGATGTCCTTAAATTCTGCACAGTACTTGGGCAGAGTTCAAACAGGGCGAGGCTATACCTGGCCCTCCCACTGCAGGCTGTGTGACCTCACAGCCTGCTCACCCTCTCTGGGCCTCAGCAGGTTGCAGGGAGGGAGCAATTCAGCATGGCCTGTCTGGAACACACTGCATACACTTTACACCCAGGCGCAAGGCAGCCCGACGTCACGGTTTGGTGGGGAGGCGGAGAGGGGAGCTATGCAAACCCTCCCTCGTGCTTCTGTATCGATGAGGAAACACGCAGCCTAGTGATGAAGAGCGTGGGTGCTGATCTCATAACTGGGTACAAATCCCAATTCATTGCAGATGAGCCTGGCTAAGCCTCAGTTTCCCCAGCTCTAAAATGCTTGGCAAGCATGTCAAAGAGGGAGAAAGGAGGGAGGAAGGGAAGGAGAGAGGTAGTGAAGGAGAGAGGGAAGGCAGCAGAGGTCTCCCTCAAAATGCTCCTTGATTCCCAGA
Organism: Papio anubis; assembly: GCF_008728515.1. Classification (NCBI taxonomy): domain Eukaryota; kingdom Metazoa; phylum Chordata; class Mammalia; order Primates; family Cercopithecidae; genus Papio; species Papio anubis. The sequence goes on from NC_044984.1 coordinate 118,804,005, forward strand.
AATAGCTGCGGAGGAAGCGGCTGCTCCTTGGAGGCCATTAGGCGGCGAGGCGGGCCTGCACCTTCTGTGCAGGAGGGAAGGGTCTCAGCCTCCCGGGACCTGCCTCAAGCCCTCCAGGATGCTGGGGCTGAGATGTCCGCTCCCCGCCCCCTAGACCTGTCCCTCCCCAGCCACAGCAGCCCTAAAGCTGTGAGGTCAAATGGGGCGGGGGAGCTGCTCGCTCAGGACCCATTTGCCTCCGGGTCCTCATTCCAACGCGCTGACAGCCTGAATTCCTGGCTGAGTCAGTCTGGTCCACCGCGCTCCTTCCCCCACACCCTGAGCTGGGGCTGAGGGCCCCCAGAGGTGTCTGTCTGAGCGGAGTAGGGTCAGGGTGGGGGTGGAGGGCAGCTGGCCTGGCTCTTCTCCAGGGCAGGGACACACAGCAGCACTGCGGGCTGCAGCCATCTCGGGGCACTCCCAGGCTTGAACCCCTTGTTAAACTGAGTTCTAACAAGGCGGCATAACGGCCCCTCCCTGGCCCACGCCTCCTGGGGTGCAGAGACACCTCCTGAGGCAGCCTGAGCTCCTCTCCCAGCCCCTGGGGGCGCGGCGCAGGCGGCTGCGGACTCACCATCTTCAGCTTGTGCTGCTGCAAGATCTCATCGAGGTTCTGCCTCTTCTTGTAGTTGAAGTAGAAGTTCTTACACTGTGACACAGTCTTGGAGCCCACCATCCGGGCGATGGCCGACCAGTTGCGGCCGTGTTCCAGGAGACCTGTCTCGGGAGAGGAGAGCAGTGAGGGGCGGCCAGGCCCGGCAGGCAGAGGGGCCTGTGTACATGGCCTGGGGGGCAAATGGGCCTGGAGCAGAAACCCAGCCTGGGGCTCCCTGCTCAGGCCCAGGACCTTGGGAAGAAGAGACAGCGATGGGCCACGTGTCCCCTGGCGGGGAAGGTACTAGAGGGTGGCAGGGCTGGCCTCTGGGGTCTGGTTTCTCAGTCACTTGACTCCAGGCCAGGATGCATGGGAAAGGCCTGGGCTGGAGGAGCCAAAAGCGACAGGTGAAGCCCCACTGAGCCACCGCGCAGAAGTCTGGGGGCGGAGGGCTGTGAATGTCCAGGATGCACAGCCTCTGCCCAGGCCCCACCTCTCCTGCCTCCCCCAAGCTGGGCGGGAGGGCGGCCGACGTGACCCAGCCCTGACACTTGCTCACAGCTGCAGGCGAGGCCTCGGGAGACCGTTGTTTTCCGGCCACACCGGCCCAGGGAAAGGAAGGGACGTGGTGAGCAGGGGATGGGAGGGTGGAGGTCAGGGTGGGGGTGAGCTGGGCCAGGAGCCTCCGGGCCCAGGTTAACTGGGACACCTCCAGGGCCCAAACTCCCTAAGGGCACCTAAAGGCCCACTCGGGACTCAAGGCCCACCAGGCCAGGTTGGGCGGCTGGAATTTGCTCTCAAACCCCAACCCGCACCACCAGGAGGTTCTCTCAGCCTCACAGACCTCCTGCTGTGGGAAGAGACCCTCCAGGAATTGGCAGAAAAAGTTCCCTCCATCCCCAGGTCTCAGGCCAGAGCGGCATGCCGCCCCCGACGTTCTAGTTTCAAGGCCACAAACACCAGGCTCAGCAGAAACACAGCCCCTGCTGCACCGGAGGCAGCGCCTGGGAAGCCAAGCCCCCGGCCTCGGCCCATCTGCCCGGCGAGCTGTGGCACACACAGGCACAGGCACAGGCCAGGCAGCTCTATATTTATGCCCGTGTCTCCAGCGGCGCGACCTTGTATGGCCCAGCCAGCCCGTGCAGGTAGGGCCTGCCCACTTTCCCAGGGCTGTGGGAGAGACAGGGAGCGCTCCTGACCTAGGGGGCTGTGCGGCAAGAGGGTGCCCCTCCAGGGCAGCAGGCCCCGAGGCTGAATCACGTAGCTCGGGACTTGGCAGCCTCCCTGAGCTGGAGCTATACTTGTAAGGACTTAATGAAGGATTTCCCGTAATGAAGTTTTTGACTATTTTCCTTGAATCAAATCAATCTGCAAGCCAAGCTCCAGCTAAAATGGTTCAGGGGTCGTGGAGCCGAGGGGCAGCCGTCTGTGTTGGTATTTTCATTCATTCCTTCATTCCTTCCTTCTTTCCTTCCTTCCCTCCCTCCTTCCTTCCTTCCTTCCTTCATTCATCCATCCACCCACCCACCCACCTACCCACCCACGTGCCGGCTGCCTGCCTGCTACACACAAGGCTCTAATGCAAATAAAATAACAGCAGCAGAAACATCAACACATCAGCCCATGGCATGGCTAAGTGACACACAGAGTTTGCAAAGCCCTTCAAAGACTTGGTTCCTTCTCATCCCTGCTGTCGTGGCTGTGACCATTTTCCCATCCCCAGGAGGGGGAAATCTCCTGGGGAGATTTCAGAGGGTCCCGCCAACTCACCCAAGCTTAGAGGACCAGCCAAGGCGGGCAACGCGGGCATGGGGCCCCAGACTTCCTGCCCTCCGGGTCCTCTGGCCCCCGTGGCGTGGGGGTGGCACTGACTGACAGGCCACCTGCTCGCCCGCTGTGGCCCTGGGAGCCACGTGGCCTCACGGCCCGCTCCTCAGGGTTCCTCAAGGACAGGCGCAGAAGGGGAGGGCCGGGGCGTGGGATCAAGTGGCACCCGGCCCCTGACCTTTCCCTCCGCCCGCGCCAGCAGCAGCTGCCACTTCCAGAACCTGGTGGACGGGGCCGTGCGTTTATTTATATTTCCCCAGCCGGGGCCAAGAGAGCCCAGGCAAACATGCTGGGCCAGAGGGATCACAGGCCCGGAACCCGGGTGGGAGAGGGCGGGTCTCCCATCTGGGCCTGCCGGGTTGGGTGGGCATGGAGAGCCCAGGGGGGGTGGCCCGACGACGCTGGGGAGGTTGACATTTCCAAACTCAGTCAATAAATAAGGAGGTGGCTAGGAGCCTGGCTGGGGGTTGGGGACCCTAATTAACTCCAATCATGGGGGCAGTGGGAGAGGGTTGAGGGCAGGGGAGAGGGGATGGAGGTGGGGATGGGGGTCACCCAGTCCTTCCTGAAAACATGCGGCTCCCAAAGGAGCAATGGGCAGAGTCACCCGGGCACCTGGCCAGAGCTTGCCAGCAGTCTCGGCCAGCCCTTCTGCTCTCCGGCCTCAGTTTCCTTAACTGCCCTGTGAGGGGCCAGAGTGGGTGTTCCATTAGCGCCGGCCAGGGCCTCGGGGTAGGGGCAGGCTGGCACTGGCTTCCTCTGGTTTGTGTTTTGGGAAGCCCAGGCAGAGGGTGCCGGGCACAGGGAGAATGACTTTCCACCCCACCGTGCCTTGGAGCCCACCCCACCAGACCCAGCCTGAAGCCCCCGTCCACCTGGAAAGCCCCCTCTGCACAGAGCATCACAGACCTTCCCAGGCACAGATCCAGGTCCCACCCCTGCTTCCAGGAGAGCCTCAGCCCAGCAGGGAGAGAGAGGAGGGGGCACGGGGGAAAGGATGGGCTGGGACCCCCATCCACTCCAGGGCCCAGAACTCCAACTCCCCAGCTGCCCCAGCTGCCCAGCCTCAAATCCCAGACGGCCACGTTGCGGTCCCTGCCCCTGCACCCGCAGTCCCCCATCCCCTCCCCAGGACCACTCACTCACATCCTCTCATCCGCGTCTCCCCCTCGGCCAAGTTTTCCGGAAACATAGGGCTGGGAAGATGCCCCGGGGAGCGGGCCCAGAGAAGTGGGCCGGCAGGCTGGGCGGCCGCGGCCGGCTCTGCGAGGCTGCTGGCTGGCGTCTGCTGGCGGCTCAGCTCAGCCTCACATCCTTCTCCGTCCCACGGTGAGGGAGGGAGGGAGGGAGGGAGCGAGGGAGGGAGGGACGCGGCGGGCGGAGGCTGGCTCGAGAGGGGCGGGAGGCAGCTCCTTGCAAGCCTGCCTGCCTGTGGTGGCCCGGGGCTCCTCCAGCGGCTGCTGCCACCTCTGACGCTGTCCCCAAGCCGCTGTGGGCGCGCGAGGTGCCCTTCCCCGAGGGTGGTGGGTGGCGGGAAGTTGTCAGTGGTGCGTGTGGGGCACCCCTGGGCCAGGCATCGCTGGGGCGCCGCGTGCCAAGCTCCTCCAGCACCAATGTGCCCAGTGCGGACGCTCAGCGAGCAGTGCCGGCCAGGGCCCACAGACCCCCGGGCCGGGCAAAATCCAAGGACCCAGGTCCAGCAGGGCAGCCGTGTCACCCGCAGCCGGGCTCAGCTCTGATCTTCCTGCTGCCTGACCCAGCGAGACGCGGCAGGACTGAATGTGACCTCCAGACGGAGGCTCGCGGCAGGCGGGCGGGCGGGGGAGCGTGGCAGAGGCCCAGGTTCACAAGGGGCGGGCCAACTTGGCACTGGCTCCCCCTCCCTCTCTCCCCATCCGCGGCGGTGGCGGCGTCAGCAGTGGTAAGAACAGATGAGGGTTCCAGAAAAACAGAGCTTCTCCACCCCCGGCAGACGGGGAGCAAACAGCTTCTTCCGCCGTCATCCCCTCAACCCGTCCCCCCACTCTCCGTGTCAGTTCCACCTGAGCTCTGTCCCCTGCCTGGCCTGATGCTGCTGAGGCCGACCAAGCCCTCCATCGGGGGCTATGGGTGGGCAGCAGGGCTGGTCTCGCATTCCAAAGGGAGCCTGGGATTTGAGGAGCCTTTGTCGGGTGCACACAAGACCTTCAAACATTTAGGGGAGGGAAGGATTTGGGGATTTGGGGTCCCCAAAGGGCCCTCTGCTGCTGGGGGATCTTGGGACAACACCTGCCCTTTTCGTCCTCTGAGATCCCCTGCAGCCGTGAAGGAACACTGTCGGAAATGCCAGGGAGCCTCCCAGGAGGTTGAAAGTTAACTGAGCTGAACTTTGGAGCCTAGATTCAGGTCACGACCGACTTCCCTGACTCTGGGATCATTAACCTGCTTTTGCCTTTAACCCCCAGCCCTTCCATCCTGTCCCCGAAAACCTGGGGAGCAGAAGGTGTCTCTGGAATGCCCCAGCCCTCCTCCTGGGGCACGATGCCAGGGGAGGGCAACAAACCTCAACCACATCAGGGATCTGGGCCTCTCCACCTGAGTCCCACCCTCCATCCTCTGTAGGGGAGGTCTCAGTGCACTTTTAAGGATGCCAACCCCATCAAATCATTCTTCTGCTTAAAATCTTCCAGTGACCACCTGAAGCTCTTGGAATAAAATCCAAAGGCCCTAGGACGGCCCAGGCAACCCTTATGGAGCCAGCTCCATGCACCCGCCCAGCCTCTCCCTGGGTCACTCGTGTATGCCCCAGGGCCTTTGCACTGGCTGCTCCTGCCACCTCCACGGCTTTCTCACGGATGTGCCTCGTCCTCCCTCTGGTCTTGGCTCAAGTGATAGCTCCTCAGAGAACCCTTCTTTGCCCGCCCCACCAAAGTGAACCCCCCGTCGCCCTGCCATCCCAGGGTTTGATCATCTTCATAGCTTTTGCCACCTCTGAAATTAGCTCCCTCATTCCACTGCTCATCGGCAGGTGTCTGGGGCCTGCTGGGCACCCTGGGCATCGTTGCCACCCGTCTGGGTCCCTGGTAAGGAGCTTGCAAAGGAAGAGGGGGCTGTGGGTTTAGCCCTGCACCCTCCCAAAAGAGGCTGGGGTATCCCCCTTGACACTCAGGCACACGCCCCCCACACTCTGTGCCAGGGCGGAGACGGTAGATTCTGCCACCATGCCCTGTGGTCTGGATTCCCCGACCCTACTTCTAATTTCTAAGGAAGGAGTTTCGTTCTGAAGAGTCAGGAGGCAGGAACTAGGAAGTGAAATTGACCAAGACAGGAAGTCCAGCCAGGAGGTCTGAGTCACAGACAGAGCGGAGAGACAGGCGCAGGGGCCCAGTGGCCACAGGGGTAGGTGCTTGGGGCTCCGCTCGGCTAATCCTGCTCTGGGCACCCATGGGGCAGCGTCCCACATGCTATCTGGGGGCCCGTGACGAGCTGTTCTTGTGGGGGCCAGGACTCAGCCTCCTCGGCTCAGGTGCTCCGGCCCTCAGGGAGGCCTGCGGCCCTGCTCAGATGCTCCCAAGCTGCTTTTCTCCAAGGGTCTGCAGATCTGCACCCACAGCCAGGACTCCAAGGGGACCACACCACCACCCACCTGAATCTGGGGATGTCACCGCTGTTTTCTCTGGAAGTCAGCCCCCAACCCTGGAAACACACTCGCTCTCCCCACCCAGCCAGTCACCTCCAGCCTTGACGTTTCCCGCCCCTTCCATGAAGACTCACAGGCTGCCTGCCAGAGGGGGCATCGACCACCGCCCTCCAGCTGTCATTTTCCCTGAGACACTCAGCATGTTCTGCCCAAAACCCTATCAAAGTTGGGAGGAAAAGACCCAGCTGCCTTGGGCCTGAGTCATGCCACTTCCTCATTTCGGAAACCCCAAGCCCTGGGGGTGTTCCACATGGACGGTGCCTCCGCGTTGACACCCCTGACAGGCCGGGCACCTCCTGCGCGTCTTGTCAGGACTTCCCGAACTCCTGCCATCCTGAAATCCCATCGGGATGTTGGCTGGATAACATCACACCTGGACTTGCACCTCCCCACTCTTTTCTCTCCATCTCCTCTTTCAAAAGTCAGCCTTGCTATCTGCCTTAGCCTCCGCATCAGCAATTACACCCGTAAATCATAGGTACAATGTGAACAAGCTACATCTTCTCCCAGCTCTCAAAAAAAAACCAGACTCATTAAGATGAAATAAAGTCACCTGCGTACGACCTGGCGCTGTCTCGCCTACCATTTCCGGACGTGCTACGTTACACCCTTCAATGTCACGTTATCCTACAGAGCAGAGCCAAGCGGGAAGCCAGCCTGGGGGGTCAGACAGCCCACCCCATGCCCCATGTCCACCGCAGTGTGCTAGGTGAGCACTGGCTCTCCCTCTGGCCTTGGTCTTCTCCTGTGCAAAGCAGAAGTCGTGTGTATGTGTGCATGTGTACACATGCGTGTGGGGGGCCTGCCTCGCTCATGAGTACCAGCCTCGCCACGTGACAACAGGCATCGTTACGACCGCATCAACTGCCAGGTGCTCCTTCCCTGAGTCAGGAGCCATGTGGATGCGAATTCATGGGTCTCCCGCAGGAGGGAAGAGGGACTTGTCGATGCCTGATCTCATCTTCAAGGGTGCTGACAGGAGCAAGAGTGTGGTCCAGACCTTGCCCCTGTGTCTGGCTGTTCCCCAAGTTCCTGCAGAAACCCCAACTTTCTCCTCCTTCCAAACCATCACAACAGACTGTTTGTCACAGATCCGGCCGGGAGGCCAACCAGCCCCAGACACGCCTCCTCCCTAGTGGTCTCTCTCCAGACCACACGTGGTGACAGTCTCCTTGGACGCGAGCCCCGAGGCACCGCACCATCCCTGCCTGGTATGCCACCCCTCCTGAGTCACACACCCCGAGCGCTGCCTCCTGCCGGGCCCTGACGCACAGCTGCACCAGGAAGTAGCCGGGCAGACCCAAACCCAGCAGCAGCAGCACTGCCTACTGGCCCGCCCACCCCACTGTAAGCTCTGGCAGCTTTGTGCGGCCAAGCACACAGGCGCTCCTCTTTCGGGGGGTCCATGGTGGGCAGAGCCCGAGGCTTTCCCTGTGGACATGTAATGGGGGATGTCCTGCTCTCCAGGCTCCAGGACTGGGGGCTCACCCCTCCTCTTCCCACGCCTTAGATGCTTCATCCATAAAAGCCCGTCAGGCCAGCCCATGTGCATAGCAATGAGTGGTTCCTGCCTGGCTCCTGTGGAAAGTGGTAAGGCCACTAGGCAAGGCAGCTGGAGCTCCTGGGGGAGGCCTCTGGGGTCTGCCCGGGCTCACCGGAGCCACCAGGGCCTGGTCTTGCATGTCCTCCCACTGTGGGCCGCTCCCTGGAAGCCGGGAAAGACTGGCGGCCCGGAGGCGGGCCAGAGCTTACTCCTGGTCTAGAATGGTGTGACAGTGGTGTGACCAGGAGCCTCCCCACCCGCTCCACAGCAGGTTCTCTGCCGCCAGAGAAGAGGGCTGGGGCCTGGAGGAGCTGCCAGCAGAGCCGTGGGCCTCTCGCACAGCTGGGTTGGGCTTCCAAGCCAGGCCAGGCTGACCTTTCCCAGGGGAACCAAGTCCCTCATCCCAGCCCTGCTCCTGCCCTGCCCCTCCTTCCCCACGTGGCACTGGGCCTGAGGGCAGGCGGCCAGCTCCCCAGAGCTGCCCAATTCCTGGGGAAGCTGCCTCCTGAACATTCTCGGTCCCCAGGCAGCGTGAGCCTCAGGGCAGGCAGCCACAGCCCCGTGCACGCAAGAAGGGAAGGTGCTCACTTGCCCACCCGAAACCCTACAGCCATGATGTCCCCAGCCCCTCCCCAGTGGCCTCCCACGCTCTATAGTAATAGTTAAACTCCATCCCAGGCTGGCAAGGCCAGGCTCCCAGTGGTCCCTCTACCTTCTGGGCTTCAATCACTTCTCACAGGGCTACACTGCCTCTGCCACGCGGCCTTTGCACATGCCTATCCTGCCTTTGTTATCTGGTCAACAGCTTGGCTCATGGACTAACTCATTCAGCCCTCACACCAACCCCATTCCTACTCTGCAAGTAGAATGCCTGGGTTCAAATCCCAGCTCTACCACTTCACAGCTGTGTGACCCTGGGCTGTGAACTAAACCTCTCTGGGCCTCAGTATCCTCATTTGAATAACAGAAGTAATAACAGCACCTACCTCCTAGTCAGGTTGGTAGAGATGAAGTGACTTCATACACACAAAGCTTCCAGCAGTGCCCGGCACGCAGGATGGCCTCCACGGTGTTATTGGGTGATATTCACTATTATTTCGTGCTCTGGGTGTCAGCCCCTTCCTCGGGGGAGCCCTCTGACTGGCGGCCCCCAGCACCACGGAGGTTCCTCCCATTGTCACTGTACATTTGCTTGGCCGGTGACTTACCTCTGACCCCTATCCCCTGGGCGAAGACAGAGGTGGCGGGGGGCTGAGGCCCCAAGGTGCAGGCACCTGCTCAGGGTCAGACTCTGCAGGAGGCAGACTCTGCAGGGACCCAAACCTAGGGAGCAAGGTCCGGAGATTGCGCCCTGAGCTGACAGCCTGCCACTTCTGAGTGCCTACTGTATACCAAGGACTGTACCTATGTGGCTCGCTCCGCCTTTAAGGCGCCCCTGGGAGATAGCATCTCTGCCTCATCTGAGAGTACGATGGAAACTGAGGGTGAAACAGATGGGCCAGGCCGAGGTCGGGGGCTAAGGAGCTGCTTGTGGCTACAAAGTGATGGGGAAGTCAGTATGCCCCAGATGGCACTGCCCTCGGCTCTTCCGCGTACGTTCACCAAAACCCCATGAAGGGGGGTGTGCTGGGTTGGAGAGCATCCCCCAATGCTTCATGTCTACCAGAACCTATGATGTGACCTTATTTGGAAAAAGGATGTTTGCAGATGTGATCAAGTCAACGTGGGGTCATACTGGATTGGGATGGGTCCTTGTAAGAAGAGGGAAATGTGGACAGAGACACGCAGGGAGAAAGGCACACAAAGACGAAGGCAGAGCCTGCAGGGACACGGTCATGAGCCAAGGACCGCCAAGGCTGCCGGCAGGTGCCAGGGGCTGGGGGAGGTAAGGCAGGCTCCTCCCCAGAGCCTCTGGAGGGAATGCAGCCTCTCGGATGCCTTCAACTTGGACTTCTCATCTCCAGAAGAGTGAGAGAATATAGTTAAGCCACCCCGTTCATGACCCTTTATTATGGCAGCCACAGGAAACACACAGTGGGTGCTCCTTGACTCCCACTGTACAGATGAAGAAACTGAGGCACAGAGAGGTTGACCAGCTTGCCTGAGGTCACACAGCGGAAACATCCAGCGGTTGAGACTTGGTTTCTCCCGAGGGATGGGGCCGCACTGCTGCTCATCCTCCAGGGCCGTGCTGCTGAAGTCTTGCAGAGGCTTCAGGCAGGCTGGGGTCCGAAGGCCCTGGGGAAACCTGGCCGCTTATCTGCCCAGGCTCCCCGAGGGAGGGGTGGGGCTGGCTGATTCCTGAGTGCCCCTGCCATACAGAGGGTTAGGCACTGTGTTGCTGAAATGATGGGTAAAGGATGGGCGGAGACCATCTGCCTCAGCAATAGCCGCTTCTCCAGTCCCTTTTCCTAACTCTTGGTTTTCTGGGCGGGGGCTCCAGAACTTTCCTAGCTTCTCCACCCCCACCCCCCTATATGGAGGAGTTGCTGGGGGCTGCCAGCACCTGTCTCCCCGCCCCACCCCCGCTCCCTCCTGCCACCGCCTGGAACACACAGCCATTAGCAGCCACCCTGAGCAGTAATTGTCCAGATTGCTGTAATTCACGGCAGACGAGCACGCTGCTGCTCACGGCATCATTACAAATGTCACTGAGCAGGGCCTCCGCGTGCACGGCCCCCAGGGGACTCTCACTGCCATCTCCACGGGCAGAACCCAGGATGAGCTCACTGTCGTCACTGAGGACCCAACCTTGAGATGGTGGGACACGGGCTCCTCTCTGCCGGTGAGTCATCCCCAGCCGTCCTCCCAGCCTCTGGATCTGCCCTTCCAGAAGGCAAAGAGAGGGCAGGCGCTGTCTCCCAGTTCTCAGGCAATGGGGGGGGTCACTGGTGAAGAGGTGGTGGTGACAGCAGGAGACATGAGAGGGGATGGAGAGGCGGTGGGACCCCGGGCTGACCATTTGGGGACGTCCACATGGAGTCCTCGTATGGGTGGGTGCTCTGGGCAATCTCCCAGCCAACAGGCTAAGATCCCAGGGACTCACGTATGATTAAAAATCTCATATAATTTTACACAAATGCTCACAGCAGCACTCTTCACAACAGCCACATGGAAACAACCTGCACGTCCCCAAGAGATGAACGACTGACAAAATGTGGTCTGCGCAGGTGATGGAATATTATTCAGCCATACAAAGCTACTCAGATGAACCTCAGAACCATCACGCTCCGAGGAAGGAGCCAGACACAAAAGGCCACACACTGTAGGATGCCATTCATTGGAAACGCCCGGAACAGGCCAATCCACAGAGACAGAGAGTGCATTAGTGGCTGCCAGGGGCTGGCAGGGTTGGGGCGGGGCCCTGGGAGGGACTGCTAATGGGTATGGGATTTCCATCTGGGGTGAGAAAAAGTTCCGGAACTAGACAGTGGGGAGGGTTGCACACCAATGCAGATGTACTCAATGCCACTGAGATGTTCACTTTCCAGTGGTTAGAATGGTGAGCTTCAGGTTATGTGTATCGTATCAAAATTAAATAAAAGGCAGGGGGAATCACACGGTCTCAGGAAAGCTTCTTTTGCAGCCTATAATGAAATACACACCAGAAACCACCCAGTGGACATTTAAGACACAGAAACGACTTGGCCTCTCTGGGGGCTGACAGCAGCCCCAGGCCCCCCGGCACGCCCCTCGCCCACCACACACAGAGCCGGACCCACTGCAGCGGCAGGCGGGCCCTCCTTCCTGAAAGGTGCAAGGGTCTCTCTGGGTCCAGGCTCACCTCAGCCTGGGGGCTGGAGGGCAGAGGGCCCCTGGAGGAGCTCTGAGGGTGAGGGGCAGGGTCCCGGGGTGAGGGCGGGGGCTATGGGGGTCTTCTCAGGGCTGTGGGGACCCTCAGCACCCCCCACAACTATAGTGGAGGGCGGGTCCGGGTCCAGAAGCCCCGTGGTCCAGCCTGTTCTCAGATACACCTGCCCTTATGTGCCAGGACCGTTCGCTATAAAGGGCCTTTGTTCCCTCCGTAAGTCACGACCTGGAGCTTTCTGCACAAAGAAACAGACAGCCTCGACTCCAGCAGGGCCACGGGACCAAGGACGGGGTGGGGACAGGGAGTAGGGGCCTGGGCCTGCTCCCGGCCGCACACACCAGCTCCGGTACCCGTGGCACTCCTTGGCCTCTGCTTCCTGGCTCCTCGCCCACAAACAGGGACATGGGCGGGGACAGGAACATGCCCCACCTCTTAGATAACTGAGAGCGAGCGTGCCGTGGGAGCCAGGTGCCGCCCCGGCCTCAGCAGTGCTGCCAGTGATGCCCCAGCTCCCACAGCCCCTGCCCTAGGCCAGGTACAGGCGAGGGACGGGGGAGATTCGCTCCCACTCAGCTCACTGTGGGCCCTCACACAGGGTTATCTGTTTCCTCACAGCCAACCTGGATGCCCCTCCCACTTAACAGACGGGCAAATGGAGGCCCAGAGTCAGGTCACTGTGCTGGGAAGTAAAGAACTTGGCCAGGAGACAGCACAGCTGAGACGGTCTCCGGCTTAGGAGGAACTGGGCCCCAGCCTCCGCCGTGCTGCACATCACAAGGCCACCTGCAAACTGGGAATGGCTTCCGCCGCCAGCACCAACGCCTGCTGGCTCCCTGCCATGTGACCCGCTCCCACGACTGTCCCCAGCAGCCTAGGTGTCCCCATCCACTCCAGAACCCGTCATCACCCAGACTGGGTGCTCAAACCTAAGACAGGTTTCCAAAGCCCCAGCACACTTGAGCCCAGATGGGGCCTTCAGGGCTCTGCCTAAGGGCTGGACAAACGCCCTGCAGGTCTCCCTGACCCCAGGACTCTTCCGAAATGGCCGCCGGCAAGCTCTGACTGTCCTGAGGCACCCAGGTGTGCTGCCGCTGCTCTGTCCCCAAGGCCAAGAGGTGCTGGCCACAGAGATCACCCAGAAGCCACTCGCTGACTACATGCACAGCACAGGCTGTGTCTCTCTGGGCTGTGCCCTCAAGTCACAAAGCCTAGCCTGACAGTGCAGCTGCACAGACCCATTTTCAGGAGGGTAAAACTGAGGCTCCACGGTGACAAGCCTGAGAACAGCCTGGAACCAGAGCCTCACCAGAGGCCTCACCACAGCCCCTGGTTCAAGGCCAAATGTGTCAACACCCTCCCCAGCAAGCGAGTTTCAAGCGCCCTGGACGCAAACCAACAAGGCTTAAAGCCGTGCACACCCCTCACCTTTCTTGGCTGTTTCCATTTCTTCTTCCGTCCAGCGAGAACTCTCATTCAGCTCCATGGAGGCTGAAAAGAAGACGCCAGGTGATTGGCAGGAGCCGGGAAAGGAGGCACTTTGCCTTCCGCCCTTTTCTCTCCTTTGAGCCAGGGAGGGAGTGGACTAGGCCTTGACGGTGTCAACCCACGGCTCTGAATCCCATGGGAAGGCCACATTTCAGGCGCCCCTCCCCAGCCAGTACCCATCGTGGCACCTGACTCCTGAGCCTTTATGCTGGGCTGGGGCTGTGCTGGGCAGTCCCACATGCCGTTGGTCGGGGCCAACCTCCACACAAGCCGCCCAGGTCGGGGCACCTGCCATCACCCCATTTTATAGAAGGTGACACTGAAGCAGTCAAGGGCCTTGATCATGACTGCCTCTGCCTGTACTCTGTTGGGAAAGCAGTCACCTGGTGACTTGGTGACCGTGGGACACGAGCTTCAGGTGGGCCAGGACCTCACCTGACCGAGTACCCTCTCGGAGCCCAGCTCTTCCATGACTGTGGGGCTGTCCCATCACGGCAGGATGCTTAGCAACCCTGGACTCTGCACGCTGGATGCCAGCGGCCCCGCTCCAACTGTGACAATCAAAACTGTTCACAGACATCGCCAGGCGTCCCCCAGTGGGGGAGTAAAATCGCCCGTGGTGGAGAAGCCCTACCCCAGAGGGTAATTTTCGTACCCCCCATCCATCCAGTACAAGGAGGGGCCTCTGGTGTCACTGGGAAGGGACACAGCCTGGCCTTGGGGTTGGCTGGAGGTGGCTGTGTCTCTGCTGTGGCACTATTTTTGGGTCTGTCTGCCGAGCTCCCCTGGATGTGAGCCCTGGTCCTTCTTCTCCAGTTGCTTAAGACCTGTGAGTGGGGTGGGTGCGAGGGATGTCAGTTCATGGACTCAGCGCCTGGAACTGTGCCAGGCGGAGTATGTGTCCAATAGAGGCTGGCTGAGGCGTGGAGGAAGGTTCCAGCAGAAGAGGGGAGACGGCCCCCACCCCCATGGGCAGCCCCATCACCCCTGACAGGCCAGAACCACCCCAGCCTCCCCTATCTCTGCAGCCACAGCCTGGGCCTCTCTGGGACCTCATCGATGCTCCCGTTCCTCCCCACAGGACTCCCAGAGAAGCCTACAGAAGCCAGCGGTGCCAGGGATGCCGGGGTGCTGAGGGTGCCCGGTGCCAAAAGAGATGTGGAAGGCCCAGGAGTGTGTTTTCCACCCTGCGGCTGAGCCCTCAGCATCAGCCTTGGGTCCAAGAGCATTATCCCCAGAGATCAGGCAGAAAGAAAGCCCTTTCCCTTTCACCCTGGGCCTCCAAGTACACTGCCACCAAAGGGCGGCTGGAAAATACCTACAGGAGCTACACAGGCTCTGTGGCCAATGGGGCTGAGTTCTAATCCCAGCTACACTGAATTTTTTTTTTTTTTTTTGAGACGGAGTCTCGCGCTGTCGCCCAGGCTGGAGTGCAGTGGCATGATCTCGGCTCACTGCAAGCTCCGCCTCCCGGGTTTACGCCATTCTCCTGCCTCAGCCTCCCAAGTAGCTGGGACTACAGGCATCTGCCACCAAGCCCGGCTAATTTTTTGTATTTTTAGTAGAGACGGGGTTTCATCGTGTTTGCCAGGATGGTCTCAATCTCCTGACCTCATGATCTGCCCGCCTCGGCCTCCCAAAGTGCTGGGATTACAGGCGTGAGCCACCGTGCCCGGCCAGCTACACTGAAATTTTTAGAGAGGCCATGTTTCCTCTCTGAGCTTCAAGTGGGCCATTTACGAAATAGGTCCAAACTACATCCCATGGGAAGAAGAGACAGGTGTGTGAGCCGGACCCTAGGGGACGGTGGGGGTCTGTGAGAGATGAAGCAGCATCTCCATCCTGAGGATGAGCCCTGGCAGGTGGGGCTTCAGCCTGAGCGCTTGGCCCCTGGGTGGGTTCCCGCAGTGGTTGGAGGGCTGGAGCCTAACAGCTAAACAAAGTAGAGACAACAGGAGCACACCGCTGCCCCCTGTGGCGAATCTTGGGAACTGCCACTGACATCATCTCTTACTTTTTTCCACTTTCTGGGAGGGCAATGAGGGATGAACACCCTTCTCAACAGAAGGGGAAACCGAGGCCCACGGAAGTGAAGGTACAAACCCAGATGCCTACCAGGGTGGAGGCTGGGTGGGGACAAGTAGAGCCCATGACATTCTAAGAAGGGGTGCTGGTTACTTGGCTCCCAACAACTGCCACCTCGTGGCAACCTGGGCCACGTGTGGCCAGACCTTCTGTTTTAAAAACGACAACCAAAAAATCCAGAATTGGTCATTGGGTTTTTTATGTGACATCTTCATGCTCTGAAATCACTTTGGTTGAAGCCACTGAGCTCTTCCTACACCCCAGGCACTGTTCTAGGTGCTTCTCACATAGCAAGTGACTACAACTCTCCCTCCATGTTTAGAGGTAACCACCGATTTCTCCCACTGAGAACATGAGGACCTTGAGGCACAGAAAGGTTCAGGAATTCACTCTGGGTCACACAGCATATCCAGTAATTAGCACTGGGATTTGACCTCAACCATGACTTACGTCAGCCTCTTGGCAGTTGCCAATTAACTCAAATTGCACGAAACTTTCATATGAGTGCAACCCGCCACGTCTCCAGCCCCTCCCCCACCTGCATCCTGGCCCCTGGCTCACCTAGCTCGGCACTCTGCTGGGGGGTGATGGCCTCCTCACTGTTGGCCTCATTAGCCATTGAGCGGGTGATGCGGCCTTTGCGTCTCCCCTGGCTGTTGGCAGTTTTGCGGCCTTTGGAGGCCACGGCCTCCTTCTCGTCGTTGTCCTCCCCTGAGGTGTCGTCTGTCTTCTCCCTACAGGCCAGAGAGGGGAGACAGGATGGTTTCACCTGAGCCGGGAAATCAAACGGCCACTGGAGGAGACCGTTTCTTTTTTTTTTTTTTGAGACGGAGTCTGGCTCTGTCGCCCAGGCTGGAGTGCAGTGGCCGGATCTCAGATCACTGCAAGCTCCGCCTCCCGGGTTTATGCCATTCTCCTGCCTCAGACTCCCGAGTAGCTGGGACTACAGGCGCCCGCCACCTCGCCTGGCTAGTTTTTTATATTTTTTAGTAGAGACGGGGTTTCACCGTGTTAGCCAGGATGGTCTCGATCTCCTGACCTCGTGATCCGCCCGTCTCGGCCTCCCAAAGTGCTGGGATTACAGGCTTGAGCCACCGCGCCCGGCCAGGAGACCGTTTCTTCAGCTGGATTTGCACTGCCTGCCAGCAGTGGCGCTAATCAGATGCTAAGAAAGACGGGGAGAGGCCTGAGGTGAGGGTGGCCGGGGGCGGTCTGCAGGGCCTCCCCGTTCACCAGACGTGGGAGTACAGCTGGCAGAACAATGCCAGGCTATTTCTCAAAAGGGAGTTGCGGCCAGGTGTGCTGGGTCACACCTGTAATCTCAGCAGTTTGGGAGGCCAAAGTTGGAGGATCGCTTGAGCCCAGGAGTTTAAGACCAGCCTGGGAAACATAGCAAGACCCCATTTCTACAAAAGAAAAATATCAGAAAATTAGCCAGGTGTGGTGGCATATGCTGATGGTCCCAGCTGCTTGGAAGGCTAAGGCAGGGGGATCTCTTGAGCCTGGGAGGTCGAGGCTGCAGTGAGCCATGATTATACCACTGCACTCCAGCCTGGGCGACAGAACAAGATCCTGTCTCCAAAAAAAAAAAAAAAAATGGATAGGGGGTGTAACCTGGGCTATCAACTACTTAATTCACCAATAAGGCCATGTGGACAGGTAGTTAATTGGCTGGCTATTTTATTCCCCAAATGGGAGGTACTGGGAACTCTCCTTCTGGGCTGGTGGCTATCTGCAAGACCATTTTATGCACCAAATAGATACTGTCTGCAAGACTATTTGGTGAACTAAATGGAGGTGTGGGCTGGCAGCAATTTACAGGGCCATTTTATTCACCACAGAGGAGCTATTTCCAGAGGGGCTCTATAAGAGGCAATACATTGGCCTTCAGTATTATCAAGGGCCAGGTGTCTTAGGCATTGGCAGGAGGAAACTCTCTTGCCGGTTTTATGCAGGCCTAGCCTGCAGGCCTAGTTGAGGTGTGTGGGGGTGCTCGCAACCTCGATACACAAGCTGGGGCTCTTGCAGAAGCAACTGGGGAGAGTTTTACTGCGGGAGGCTCAGATTGATCACCTCCACCTTCCCATTCATCTTCCTGAAAGGCCCTTGCTGGAAGTGTCTGGGAGACGGGGTGAGGAAGCCAGATGTTCTCTGAAGCCAAATTCCTGAGCCCATTACAGGTACCTGGCGCTAAGTCGTGCCGCCCCCCTTTCTCCAGCTGGCTGTACTCCCGCAGCCCCTGGCAGGCACAGGAGGCCGTCACGGCCCCCACGGTGAGGCTGTGCCTTGATCTGCAAGAACTCACACTGCCATCAATGATTCTAAAGGTGACAGCAGCCGCCTGCACACCTAGTCCTTCCAGGAGTGCCTCTGATCCCCCCTTCCCCCCTCCTGGCGCCTCAGGAGGCGAGAGCGGGAGGAGGAGGGGAGGCAGAGAGTTCCAAAGTCATTGCCTGGATTTATTAGCTCAGGAGTGGAGCTCAAATGAGCTATCAGTCTCTAAAGTCTCCAGAGGGTTGGAGAAAGAAAGGGAGAGCGGATATGGGGGGGAGCCGGGAAGGAGGAGGAGGGCGATGGGAGGGCTTCTGGAAGGCGGGCTGTCAGGGGCAGACGAGCAGAAAGCCCTCTCCCCTGCTCACGGGCAATTGGTGGACGCCCCACCCATCTCTACAAAGGGCTCCCCAGACCCGTGTGCCACCTGGGTTGGGTCAGCAGCCGGGCCCTGCAGGGGACAGCGGGCTGCCTTACTTGAGGAGGTCTTCCTTGTCGTTCTCCACCTCCGGCTTCTCCTCCTCCTTCTCCGCCTCCTTTTCCTTCTCCTTCTCATCTTTCTCCTCCTGGCTGCTGCGGGGCATGGGTTGCTGCTGCTGCTGCTGCTGTTGCTGCTGCTGTCAGACCCCGGGGGAGGGCAGAGGGGAGTGGGGAGGGAAGGAAACCATGAACAGGTGAATCTCTGCACCTGGGCTCGGCCTAAGCTGGGGAGGAGGAAAAAAACACGTGGGGTCCACCCAGAAGAGGCCATAAACAACCGGAAGCCAGGCCCCACTGGCATGAGCTGGGGAGAGGCACTGCCTGGGGTCCTGCCGCCCTAGGGGCCTGGGTAGGCGGAGTTGGGGTGAGGGGCAGGAAGCACTGGTGTCAGAAGTGCTGGCTTCAATTCCTGCCCTTTCCACACAGTGGCTGTGTGCGCTTGGATGAGGGTCTTAACCTCTCTGTGCTGATTCCTTTGCCTTGGCAACGTGAGTATTCAGCATGCCTGTGCCTCAGCTGAGGGCTGGGAGGTTGAGAGAATCCTCGCCATGCTTACATGTGCATCTGGCCCGGATATTTAAGAGGGGCAGAAGTGATCCGGGCCCCAGAGGTGCCCTGGTGAGCCTCAGCAAGGGTGCCTGAGCATCTGGGAAGGTGGGGACACACCCCTGACGCCCCAGCCCTGCCCCCAACAGAGCTGAGGCCACCTCTCTAAGCCTCTGTCTCTGAGTCTGTACAACGGGGAGGTGGGGGGATGCCCCTGATTCCCCAGAGCCCAGGAAGGCCCCAGGCCTGCGTGGAGGTGGCTGCTCCTGCTGTCTCCCTCGCATGCCGGCACCCCAGGGGGACAGAACAAGCCCATTTTACAGAGCAGATCAGAGAGGCTGGGAGCCAAGCCAGCCTCCTAACTTGGGCCTCTTCCTGTTGTCTGCCTCCCCAACCTGTCCCAGCCACTCTGGGCCCGCCGCCCCTCCCCTCACCGACATAGAGGACGGAGTGTGAGCTCCTCCCTGCACTGCCTCCCGATTTCCTTTCATCCCGCCTGATTTCTTTTAAAGCACACACTGATTTTCTTGGACACCCCAAGGTCCTCCCTGCAGGCAGCTGCCAAACCAGACCATCTTTCCATCCCTTTGAGCCAAGCGAAATAAAAATAAACCCCAAAGCCTTTTAATGTGTACCAGGGGCACAGTCACACCAATGTTTCAAACCAGGGAGCAAGAACTCCAAGCAGATAGAAGAGGAGGGGTCGGGAAGGGGAGAGAGGCCCCTTCTCCGGCCTTTCCTTCCTGCCAGGAACAGGCACGGGCCCTGCACACAACGCTCTCTCCAGCCTCTTTTCATTTAGGATGGGGCAGAGAAACAGAGCAAGGGTCTCACGGCTGCAGGCAACCGTGGGCTCTCTGAGGCTGCTGCTGGGTCCAGGGCAGAACCTCGGGCCTGCATCTGCCTCTCTTCCCCAGGAATCCCACGCCACCGTGTTCTGTAAGAGGAGCCAGGAAGGGGCAGAGTGGCCCAATGACTTGGAACAGTCTCCCCGCCCCAGGTTGCTGCTGATTCCCCAACAGGTGTCCGGCATTCTGGGACCAGCCTGTTCTCCCTCTCCTGACCTCAAACCCTCAAACATAACCTTTAAACAGCCGCCAGGTGAAGACTCTTGGAGGCAGAAGCTGGGGCAGGAGGTTTTTTAGGCTTGTTCCTACAGTGTCCTTTCTGTCCACATTTGCCTGATGTGGGCAGAGGTGGGGACCTGGGGAGGGAGCCCTGCCCCCTGGGCTGCCCGGCCTGGATGCCGTCTCTCTGGGTCAGATGTCCCTGGCAACAGCCCAGGGCTGGAGTCTGGGCAGGGCCAGGGCTTTTGAATCACATGGAGCTTGGTGTCTCCTGAGACCACACTCAGCTATGTCTGTGCCAAGGAGTCCCCACCTGGGCTGCAGCATCCCTCCTGATGGGAGCAGCGGCCACGGAGCCTCCTTCCCGGAGCACCTGCCCGTTCGCCCCTGCGTCTAGGCTGGTGGGGGCTCCAAGACCCCCTGGGGCCTCACCCATGGACCCACAAAGCAGGTTAATGTCTGCCCTGGCATGGCCAGTAAATGCAGCTCCACACCCATCAGGCCGCAGGCAGGGGCCCGTCAGGAGAGGGGTGTGCCTGGGCCAGGCCCTGAGCTACGAACCTTCCCCACTGGAGCTCTCCTCCAAGTCCTCAGAAAAGCCCCAAGGAGGAGAGGCTGGTGCAGAGGAGAAAATCCCCACAGATCCCCGAGAGCTGACTACACACCCAGCACTGTGCTGTCCATTTTACATGGGCCGGCTCCTGGCCCCTCTGAAGTCCTGATGGAGATGAAAACACCATGAGTAACAGTGACCCAGAGGGATGTCATGGCGGGTCACCCACCCCCTGCACCACACCAAGTACTTTGCAAACACTATTCCAGCCTCAGAAATAGGAGAGCCATGATCACTGGCCACATTCTGCAGAGGAGGAAACTGAGGCTCAGAGAGGCAAAGCTTCAAGGTCTCGGAGCAAAGAAGGCTGACAGCCCAGCATGTGGGGGATGTGACCCTGCTGTCCCCAAAGCCCCAGCTGAGAGTCTCAGCCAACCCCCGGCCAGGATCTAGGGTTTGTGTTCTGCAGACTCGCCAGCCCGCCCCGTCTACCTGTCCTACCTGCCCCCTACTCCACACTCTACAAGCCCTGCCAGGGCCTGCCCACAACCCCCTCTCTCCTGGATGGTCAACCCCCATGTCTCCGTGTTCGATCGCTCACGGTGCCACAGGCCTGGCTCCATCCCACGTGGTCTCCCCTACCCACCCACCCGTCCATCTTACAGAAGAGGAAACTGAGGCACCAAGTGCAATCCTGTCACCAAGCCCTGCCTCCTCCTCTTACCTGACATGTTAACAAGCCCCCAGGGCAGGGGTGCTTTCCACCCTCACCCTCTGGTTGGAGTGGATGCAGCAACACCCACTAGCACAAGGTGGTCCCTTCTGGGCCACCCTGCAGCCAAGGCCTAGGGCCCTGTGCACGGGCTCCTCACTTCCTGTGGGCTCAACATCTCCTGTGGGAGAGGCATCCCTGCAGCCCACGTTGAGTGAGTCTGGTAGCGGAAGATGAAAAGGAGGAATACCAGAGCAGCCCTGGCCTTAAAACATGCTTTCCAGTGGGACAGACTCCGGGAGCCTTAATGATGAACATCTGCAGGGTCTCGCAGTGGCCACCCGGGAGGCCGAGGGACTGATTTAGGGCTGCTCATACTCGCTGCTGGGAGATTGCGCAGGGAGAGGGAGGCCCCAGCTCACAACTCCCCGAGGAGCTGGGGGGACCTGGCAGCCAGCTCAGCCCCCAAAGCCTTCTTTGTTTTAGGGCAGCAAGTGCAGCGGCCAACACTGGCGAGGCTGGGCTGCCGGGTCTTGGGCCTGTCCACAGAGTGGCAGAACTGCACTTGCTGGGCTTCCCAGGCCACTGAGGTCCATGGTTCTCAAGATCCTATGACATTGGCTGCACACTCAGATCTCGTGGGGAGCCCTGAGAAGTCCTGATGCCCAGGCCACACCCCACACCAATGACAGCCGAATCTCTGGGCCAAGACCCAGGCATTCGTATGTTAAATTCCAGGTTATCCCGATGGGCAGCCAGATTTGAGAACCCGTGCTTTACCAGGGACTGGCAAACGTTTTCTGTAAGGGCCAGAGGATAAGTATGCGGTCTCTGTCACCCCCCTACTCAACTCTGCCACTGTCTTGTGAAAGCAGCCCTTGTATCAAAAAAGGGCATGGCTGTGTGCCAGTAAAACTTTATTTACAAAAGCAGGTGGTGGGCCGGATTTGGCCTGCAGGCTTTCGTTAGAGCACCCTGCTCCAGGCCAGTGCTACCCACACCTGAAGGTGCATACACATCCCCTGCCAATTCCCACTCAGTGGGTCTGGGGTGGGACCTGGGACTCTGCATTTCTAACCAGGGCCAGGAGAAGCTGCCACGGCTGGCCTCAGACCCCACTGAGGAGCGAGGCCTTCAAGAATCCTTGTCTCACAAGGCACACAAAGGACTCTCTGTGCAGCAGAAAACGCCTGTGGGCACCATTCCCTCGATGTGAGGGGCCTGAAAGAAGGGGAATCAGAAAGAACTAGAAGCCAGCTCCACTATCTCAAAGGACCTCGCCCTCGTGGTGGAGGGCTACCTCTGCCTTTCAGACGTGCCACTGGTCAGGCCAACGGTGGGTTTGTGCCCCGTGTATGGTCAGAAACATCCCCCCAAACCACAGCACAACTCTGTGGCAAACCCTACTGGATCTATGGTTAGCCAGAGCCACTGGCCCAAAGCCCCAAGGGACACCTGCCCCCAGATCTGGACAATGAACCCGTAACCCTGAGCCTGCCAGACAAGTAGCGCATGACTGGGCCTGTGCAGAAGCCCCAGACCGCGGGCTATGCAGAAAACTATCTCAATAAAAACAACGAACAAGCTGAGCACATTTGATGAGGCCTTCTCCTAATCGCTTCCTGTTATCTGTTACTTGAATCCTCCCAACAACTGGTATCATCCCAGTTTTATGGATGAGAATGCAAAGACACAGGGAGGTTAAGTAACTCAACCAAGGTCACACAGCATTTCCTAGAAGGTCCTACATCCACGTGCCCTACCTCCACCCTCGGTTGGGGGTTCACAGCCTCCTCCCTAAGCCCATTTAAGCCAAATGATGCCATTGCCTGATTCTTTCCCTCCGCCAGCATGCCCTGAACCCCCAAGGGGCACACCAGCCGCTGAAAGATATGGCCCCCAACTGTATGGAGCTTGCACTTAGGTTGACAAAGACAGGCCAGATGGAGGTGACGGTGAGGAGGACACATTCAAAAGGCACATTCATGGTGCAGACGAGGCAGCCAGGTGTGCTGACATGCAAGGAGAGGGAAGGGGCTTTGGCAGAGCAGGAGGCCTCTGAGGCATGGCGACGGGAAAATGGCCTCTGTGCCTACCAAGTGGCACTTTGGGGCATGGCTGGAGGGCCTGGCCAGGGCTAACACCCATGCTCAGAAATACACGTGGCATCCTGAGGGCGGCAGGAGCCCCTGGGGACCTTTCTCGAAAGGTGCAGGGGTGGCGGGAAGTCACATGACCTGCCCCATGTTAAAAGGCGATCCAACAGCAGGTCGCGGGAAGGAAGATGGTGGACTCCGGGAATGAGAGGGGAGAGTCCAGTGAGAAGGTGCTGCGACCATCCAGGTAGGGGCTGATGAGATTTAATTCTCAGATGCTAAGTCCTTACAAATGTGTCAGGAGAGCTTTCCAATACCCAGCAGCACCGTCTGTGGCTCAATCTCATGCATTCATTCAACAAACGCTTCACTGAGTATCTACCACGTGCCAGGTGCCCCTGAGGGGGCGTCCTCATGACACCTTCCACCTGCTGGCAGTGTAGGGACGGGGATCCCAGGAGCCTGGGACTGGTGTGGAGAGTGGGGTCGGGGTCAGACCCGAGGCAGAACAGAGTTCCCTGTTGCTGGCAGCTTTTCCCTAACACCTGCTCTCTGCCCCTCGGATTCAGTCTCCTGTCCTTGCTGGGGAAAATGCAGTCAGGGGAGGCCGTCTCAGTGCATAAGGGTTGTCTTTTTATAAGATATACCAAGGTGTGCTGGAGCCAGTGGCTACCAGCTCATGGCCGTTATTAAAAATGGAAACACATAATCTTACAATTGAAGAAATTATGGCCTGGCAAGGTGACTCACACTTGTAATCTCAGTGCTTTGGGAGGGCCAGGCAGGAGGATCGTCTGAGGTGGGAGTTCAGACCAGCCTGGGCAGCATAGTGAGACCCCATCGCTACCAATTAGCTGGTGGTGCTAATTTTAATTAGGTGGTGCATCCCTGTAACTCCAGCTACTCAGGAGGCTAAGGTGGGAGGAAACCTTGAGCCTGGGAGGTCAAGGCTGCAGTGAGCTTCAACTGCACCACTGCACTCTAACCTGGGTGACAGAGCAAGACTCTATCTCTAAAAAAATAATAAACTTAAAAAAAAAAAAAAGAAAACAAAGGTTACAAGCACTCCAAGGGCATCGCTTCCTGATCATCTGGCTACACGGAGCTACGAAGTCACCTGTGCCGTGGAGGCGATTTCCGCCAACTGCACGCACAGGGCGAGGACAGGATAAGAGAGCTTGGTGCTAGGGGCATCTTTCCCCAGTTCCAAGTCAGTGGCAGCATGTTTTCGCGTGGCGCTGGGCACGGTGGGAGGATTTATTTACACCATGGCAACCGGCACGTGCTACAAACTCAGCTTCCCCCTACGGAAAGCTGGTTGTTAAACATTTACCAGCACTCCACGGCAGAAAGATGCGTGTCGACAGAACGTGAGCAACATTTAACATGCGCGTGGAAGGCTGTTTCGCCTGTACAGATGTGTGCTGTGCCAGCCGAGGCTCTGTGTAAATCCTAATTCAGATCCCGTCCTGCAACTCAGCGTCAAATCCACAGCCCCGGCTCCTGCTCTGAGGCCGGGATTCCTGGCCCCTGCCCACCTCCCTCAGGGCAGCTCTCCCTGTGCCCACCACCTGCCTCCCGGAAGTTGGCCTGCATGTTCCTGCTTCAGGGCCTTTGCACGTGCTGTGCCCATGGCCTGGGGTGCTCCCCCGACTTCTGCCTGGCCAGTCCCTTCTTATTACTCAGGTCTGAGCCCAAGGGACACCTCCTCAGAGAAGCCTTGGGGTCAGCTCCCTAGAAGCTGCTGTCCTGCCCAGCAGTGGCCTCCTGACCCTGGCTTACATGTTTGCCCTTTAACCCTCTCTCAAACTGCCACGCTGATGGACCTGTGCATGGTTCAAACCCCCCATGGGTGTGGGCTCCAGGGACCCTGTTTGCCCTTTTTTTTAGAGGCAGGGTCTTGCTCTGTTGCCCAGGCTGAAGGGCACAGTGGCATGAGCACGGCTCACTGCAGCCTCCACTTTCTGGGCTCAAGCGGTCCTTCCACCTCAGCCTCCCAAGAAGCTGGGACCACAGGAGCATGCCACCTCACCCGGCTAATTTTTAAATTTTTTTGTAGAGATGGGGTCTCACTATGTTGCCCAGGCTGGTCTTGAACTCCTGGGCTCAAGCGATCCACCTACCTCAGCCTCCGAAAGTGCTGGGACTACAGGCATGAGCCACCGCACCTGGTTGACCTTGTTTGTCTTGTCCACGAGGGAATCACCTAGAATGACGTCCCCGCAGAACAGACTCAAACACCACCCATCCCCCAGGGACAACCTGCCGGCTGTGAGCCTGCCAGGGCCCCTCCCTCAGCGCCTCCAGCTGCCAGACACGAAGGCTGGTGTTCTGGGAACTACTTCCTGACTCCAGCAGCCCAGCTTGAGATGCACCCCCCGCCCCCTCGCGCCTGACCAATCCGCTGCCTGGGGAGCGCTCACATTTTCCACCTCCTTCTGCCTCTCTGATGCGGTCGCCCCTACACTGCATTCTGGCCGATGCAAAGGCCATGTTTGTCTTTTCCTCAACCTGCAGCCTGATCTGCTCTATGCCTGGGCTCCGGCCCACCCACCAGCTGCCTTTCCTGGGAGCAACATCACTGACTGCAGGACTCAGGGAGCCCCCAACTATCTCCCCACCTAGCACAAAGCTGGGCAGGAAACCAGAGACATCTGCTCACTTCAACCCTAAATCTGCACCCAATCCTGCCCAGCCCAGCTGGCCCTGAGTGGAGAGGACGCGGCCACCTCCTCCAGCAGGCCTGGGAAAGTCGGCACCACCAGAAGGTTGTGGGCCCATCCTGGCCCAGCCCCAGGCAGGCAGCAGGTTTGAAACAAGATACAAGCCCTCAGTCTGGGAGCTGAAACACAGCCTGGGGCGATCTGGCCCGCCCTGCCACCAGTCCCCACCATCAAGTGACTTCAGCACCTAGGGGAGGCGGCTGGCCCTGATCTGAACACCAGCACCCACCGCACAGCGGCTGCCCCTCCCCGGGGACCAAGCCTGGCTGCTCCTGCCCTGGAACAGCCTTCCCGGTCACACTGTTCCCCGTGCAAGCTGTCTGAGTGCCACAGCGAGAAGAACAAGGTCACCAGTCCCTCTGCAAAGAGCTGGGAGAGGAGAGACGGAGGAGGCAGAGGAGAGGGGGCCGTAGTGGGAGGGAGGAGAGAAAAAGGGAGAGAGGTGGGGGAGGAGCAGAGACCTGGAGGAGAAAGGTTGAGAGGAGAGACCCAGGGACAGGGTGAGGAGGGGAGGGGGCAGGGGAGGAGGAAGAGAAGAGATGCGGAGAGAGAGAGAGAGAAAGGGGGATAGAGGGAGCTAGAGACAGAGTTAAAAGACTTAGATGGGGAAAACAGAGAAGGGAAAGCACACACAGAGAAATAGACGAGATGTGGACACAGAGATAAAGAGACAGAGAGAAAGGGGAAGGAAGACATGGCAAGAGAAACAGACATAGCCACCCATGCACGCACGCACACACAGAGAGAGAGAGAGAGAGAAATAGAAACCTAGAAAAATGCAGGAGGCTCAGAGCTGGGGGCTTGGGCAGAGCAGACCCAGAGGGACAGAGATGGGGAGCGGTGGAGAGTGGGCACAGGTAGGACAGCAGCAGTCTGGGGCAGGGCCTCGGCCTCCCTGGGCTTCCTCCTTGGACCCAGGCTGGATGAGTGGAGCCCAGGACGGGCTGTTCCCCTCTCAGTGTTCCATCTCTGCAGAAAGAGAGGCCTCCTTGGCCACATGAACCCCTATTGCTGCGGGAAGGCCATGTTGGCTACCAGGGGCTGGGCCCTGCCACCTGGCCTAGCCAGCCTCACATCCTTACTCCCCCACGGTCTGTAGTCAGGCCCCAGCATTCCTGGGCTGTGGTTTTGCAATTCACTAGGATAACGCGGCCCTTCCATCGGTGAATCATGAACTATAAACCACTGTGCCAGCACTTGAGCTGCTCCCGCCTGCTGCCCCACAATCGTGATTCACCTCAGGGTGGTGGCGATGGGGCTCAGAGCCCAGGAGAGGATGCTCAGGCCTCAACCCAGCCTCCAGGCTCAAAAGCCAATCTCAGGGGCCAGGTTCCGGGAGGTGGGGGCTCGGCCCTCCCTTGCCAAAGCTCAGGCGTGTGGAGTCTCATGGGGGTGGGTGTGGAGCAGCTAGCATTCCAAAAGCCTACGCCTGGGCCTGCATCCCCCTGTGTCAGAATACAGAGAAGCTTCCAGAAAGAGGATGGCACTCTCCATTAAACAAGAAGGCAATCCCACTACTCCAAACAGTCATGCACATCCCTCATCTCCAGCCGGCCACAAGGCTGAGCACCAGTGCCGTGGATGCCAAGGTGGGCCAGAGTGAAGGCGGCCACATGCAGCGTGGGTCTGAGTCCAGAGACGTCCCATGGCCAGCACTTTCAATCAAGGACTTTTATATTCCACTTTATAACCATCCAAGTTTCAGAAACGCAGCCATCGAAATGACACACAAACTGCTTTGGTATAGGGCACGTGGTGTGGGGGTGACAGGGCAGAGAAGGGCCGGCACAGGTCCAGGCCTGGTCCAAGCGCTTCAGACAGGGCAGGTGTCCTTGGGATGACACGGTGGCATTGGCGTCTTGCTGCCAGGCTATGGTTAAGCATTCGGGTGGCCACAGCATCTATAAAGCGTGGCTTTGCAAACATGCAGATGCACAGGCTGCCTCCTCAGCTGGACTGGCCGGACATCCCTTCTGGAAGGGGCTGGCTGCGCTCGGCTGTCAGGCCCGCTGACAATAACTCAGCTCAGAGCTGCCTCATCCAAGTTGGGCCCTGGCCAGGGAGGCCACTGCCCATCCCAAACACCTGGGAAGGGCTGTTCCAGCTCGAGTGTACCCCCATGGGTGGTCCGGGCTGTCGGGAAGCCCACCTTGGGCTTGACGACCCCTTCAGCCACCCTGCTCCCTGCTCGGGGGCTGACCCCCAGCACCGAGGTTCTCAGCAGGGTCCTAGACCAGTGCCTGGGAGCTCCTTGGAAATGCAGTCTTGGGTCTCAGCCCTATTGTGGGGTGAGGGGTGCAGCCCAGCGACTGGCTTTCCCCAGCCCTTCCGGTGATTCCAACATGCACTCACATCTGAGGACTCGGACTGGGACATGTCCCCTCACAAGGCAGACCTTGGCCTCAGTGGGGGGGACTCCAGGAGGGCACAGCCCCAGGATGCCGGCTACAGCCATCCCAGTGTGGTCAGTGGTGTCTGAGGGAGTAGGAAACCTCAACGCTGGGGAAAGTGCACGGCCCAGTGTCCCTGGAGTCACTTCTCACCCTAGCCCACAGGCTTGCCCTCCCTCGGGATCCCACCACAGCCTCCACTTCAATCCCCCCTTGACAAATGGCGAAAGGAGGGGCACCCATGTCCTTGGTCCTGAGCCATGCACCCCCCAACTTGGGAAATCCACAGGCGGCACGTGGGCGCTGTGGAGCCTGGGAGGGGCAGTCGTGCCCACTCCCCGACACCTCGGAAGTCCCACCCTGTGTCCACCTCTGCAGTGTGGAAGTCTGGGGTGTTGAGACGGGCGGGGCACGGCTGATCCCTTTACCCTATTTTCTGAAGGATTAAGGTTGGATTCGCATCTGAAGGTAGAGTCTGACAACTCTGGCATACAGAAGGCACTGAATAAAGGCCCCCAGATGAACATGCATATACTGTACATCCGACGGACACCTCTTGGGGGGTCTGTGGGGCGAGCAAGCTTGGGGACATGAAGCGGGAAGACTCCTGCAAGCGGCATCTGTCCTGATGACATGAGAGCAGCCACTCATCGCTGTCTTCAGCAGAGATGTGGCCTGGAGCCACGGGAACCACGCCAGGACCACAAGCACCACAGCCTCTCTGCGGCCACCCACAGCAGCCTCCACAGCCACCCAGGAGAGAGGGGCTGTGCACCGGGAGTGGGGGTGCTGAGAGAGCGCAAGAGACACGGAGTAGGAGATGAAATGGAGAGGAGAGGCAAGGAGGGAGAGAGGGAGATGAGGAAGAGCCCTCAGCAACTCCCCAAAGACATATATGGTAACGGCAGAGGTGCTGAAAGAGAAAGAGACAGTGACCAGCTGCCGTCCCCAGAAGCTGAGGGACACATGGCAGGGGAAGAGACGCAGGTGGTGGCGGGGGGTACTGAGCCCCGTCTCGCCCCAGGACTCCCACCCACCCCATATCAGAGGATGTCTCCACAGCACAGATCGAGCCTAGCTCACCTGGGGTCCCTACATCCAGCATCTGACTCCCCACTGACATGGAGCCTCATCATGAGCCCCTCTGCCGCGCTGCCTTTGCAGGGGCCCTGCACAGGCCATGGGAGAGCCCTGTCCTACCTGGCGGATCAGGGCTGGCTTCCAGAAGGCTGGCTTTATGGCCAGTGTGCTGCCAAGGGGACACCTGGGCCTCCCTCCAGCTCCCTGGGCCGCATGTGACAGACTAGAACCCTCAGTCTGCCACTCAGCAGGCGACTCGGAAGCTTCCTCACCTCCCTGTGCCTCTGTCTCCTCATCTGGCCAGTGGGGATAATTACACACCTCTCGCCAACACTGGTGAGCTTGAAATCATCACGGTGTGTGGCGATAGCACTGCGTGACTGTTGGCCGGCACCATCACTGTCGCCATCGCCATCACCATCATCGCCATCGCCACCACGGCGGCCAGCAGCACCTGTCCCCATCACACAGCAGGGCCGGTGCCCTTGGAATTTTGACAGGGCTCCCATGTCTCACTGGACTCCCAGGTCCCACCCTCCACTCAGCCACCAAGGGGTCCAGTGCATATTGGCTGAGATAAACTAAGTCTTCTTCTAAAACTAGAGGGCCCAGGAAGGCAGGGAGAACCCGACCTGCTGCCCTCCAGAGAAACACCACAAAGAAGCGAGCTCAAGCTTCCCCCGACAGAAGACATCGGGGAGGAGGCAGGCAGCATCCCCTGGCAGCGGGCACCCTACCCTTGAGGGTGCGTGGGCTCACTGGCTGGGAAGACGTGGGTTCTCCATCTTCCCGTGGTGCCTGGGGAGGGGGCCTGTGTCACAGTAGGGGGAAGGGGCTGTGTCTGCTCACCCAGAAACCTGTGAGGGAGAGAGAAGCATGGACAAGTATCCTAGGGCAGTTGTGAGGGGACTGGGGCTGGGCAGGAACTCGTGTGCTCCATAGCCTGGGATTCCCATCTGATCACAAGGCCTGGGCTGCCAGGGTATGTCAGAAAGAAGGACCGGCCCACAGAGGTGTCCTGGGTGCCAGTGGTATCTAAAGCACAGGGCAGTGGCTCCCCAGCCCACAGTCAGTCACTAAGAGTCCCGGACACCTGTCCCAGCCTGCAGGTGCCAGCCACGCGGAGGCAGTGGGGTAGTGGGTGGGGAGTGGTCTCGGCTCACCTCCCCACCCTCCTTAAGGAGCTGCAGGTTGTGTGTGATCACAGCTTTGGTGCACTCAGAGCCCACCACCGCCTGCCCCTTCCCGTCCATCACCCTGCCGCGCCCTCATCTGGAGCAGACTGATCAGCAGTGTCAGTGGCTCCACAGACCCAACCACACACAGAGACGCTCAGCTGGCGGCAGCCACTGCATCTCCACTTAACAGGACAGGCTGAGCCTGAGGCTGCCGTTGATTTTGCTTGCTGCCATGGGCAGAGAGGACTCTCAGCCCCAGAGTTAGCACTTGGGAACCCTTGTTTATCCCGTGGTGGTGAACCGGGCCTGTGGGGGGTGGCAGGGCAGTGGATCTACCTGGCACAGAAGCTGTTCCAGGATATGAGTGTAACTCCCCCTCCCTGGCAGGGCCCAGGCCATGCCACCACCTCCTTAGCAAACGCAGCTGATCCAAGGAAGGGGCGAGTCCTGGAGACAGACAGGAACCTCCTGCCCAGCTTGCTTTCTGCCATCCTTCTGAGAGGCAGAGCAGACAAGCAACATTTCCCCATCCTGGGAGCCCCTGCCTGGAACAGCAGCTTCAGCAGGGGGTAAAAACTCACCAGCAAAGCCCCACCAACTCCCAGGCACCGCAGATACCACGGCTAAGCCAGGATATCTCCAGTGTAAAGAGGGGCATGTTTCCTCCCTGCTACGAAACATTCTAGGGCTTCCCTGGTGCCAGCCTGGCCCAAGGCATATAATGCCCTCCTTCCCCGGTCTCACTGTAGTCTAACGCAGAGGTCTTCTACTAGGGGCTGGAGGTGATTTCAACAGCAAGTAACAGTTGCGTGGCATATACAGTGTTGAGTTGTTTTTTTCCTTTTTTAAAAATGTGACCTAAGATTTAAAATCAGGTGGTTTCACATAAAACTAGATTTCCAGCTCATCATCAAAGATCAGAACACCTGGCAATTCAAGGCCAAGCGTCAGCTGGAGCTGAGAGGGGGCCCAAGCTCTGTAGTGAGCCGCAGGCCTCACCACTCCCTACTCCCTCCCCAGACACTGAAGTCAAGTGTGAGCTGTTATTTATTGAGTTTGCACTTCTATTTTTTCACAGGGTAAAAAAAATCTCTATTTACCCATCAAAAGTGAGCAAAAGAAAGAGGGTCACATAATTTTCTCCATTTCTTTGTTCGTTTAAGGTCCTGGGAGGTACCGGGACCCCCTTGAATCCAAAGACTCAGGCTCCCGGCTGTTCCTGAAGACACGCACTGTCTCTCATGCTCCCTGCCTTTGTACTCGAGGGCCCCGTCCCTGTCCGCCTGTGGGGCTGCTCCGCAACCTCATCTTTGGGGCCCTTTATTCTACGGAGTCTTCGAGGATGTGCCCCCAATGCCGCCTCCCAGGGAGCCTCATGGCATAGGGAGACCCCGCGGCACAGGGAGACCCCGCGACACAGGGAGACCTGTGGCACAGATAGGTCCGTGGCACAGGGAGACCCCGCGGCACAGATAGACCCGCGGCACAGGGAGACCCGTGGCACGGAGAGCAAGCCGGACACTCGCTCCACGGAGAGCAAGCCGGACACTCACTCCTGAGACCAAGCCGGACACTCACTCCTGAGACCAAGCTGGACATTCATTCCACGGAGAGCAAGCCGGACACTCACTCTGCTGAGAGCAAGCCAGACACTCAGTCACTCCATGGGCAGCAAGCCGGACACTCATTCCACTGGACTCTCACTCTACCAGAGCACAGGCCAGGCCTCTACAACAGGATATGATGGGGAACGACACCCCCCACCCTTCTTAGATTACCATGGTCTCCCCACCTCCCTCTGTGCAAATGTGGATCTCACACAAGCAGAGGGGATGGGCCTCTGCTCTTCAGAGCCCCCAGCCCAGCTACCAGGAAGGGCTCCCACCACAAGCCCAGCCTCAATGCCCCCACACAGGTTGTGGGAGAGGAACTGGGAAGGCCAGCAAGAGAATGAGCATACAGTAGGTGCTCAACAGACGCCTGATGATATTTTCCAAATACCTCTTGAGGCTGTTAGCCACTCTTCCTTTGCCACAATCCCCACCGCTCCCTGCTGCCTCTCATACCTCAGCACCTATATGCTCTCGGCCTGGCACTTACTTTTTTGCCTCTCAGTCTAGAAAATTCCTGAATGCACTTCAATTTCAAAAACACCATAGCAGCTCGGCGCAGTGGCTCATGCCTATAATCTCAGCATTTTGGGAGGCCGAGGCAGGTGGATTATCTGAGGTCAGGAGTTCAAGACCAGCCTGGGCAACACAGTGAAACCCCGTCTCTATTATAAACACAAAAAATTAGCAGGATGCAGTGGCATGCACCTGTAATTCCACCTACTTGGGAGGCTGAGGCATGAGAATCGCTTGAACCCAGGAGGCAGAGGTTGCAGTGAGCTGGGATCACGCCACTGTACTCTGGTCTGGGTGACAGTGTGAGACTCCGTCTCAAAAAAAAAAAAAAAAAAAAAACCCACAAAAAAACAAAAATAAAACGTAGCTACATCTTTGGAATACATGCTCTGTGCCACTTGGCCTTGGTTTTACACATCTGTTAGAAGGGCAAGCAGACTGGTCAACTCTGGCTACAGAAAACTAGACAAGAAAACCCTCGCCACAAGCCAAAGGCAGCCACCCTTCCACGATCCCTGCGGATAAGGACCAAGCTCAGCCCCAGGCATCGTGGCCGGACGTTCGGAATGCGGCGAGGTGTGGCTCATGCTCCTGACAACAGCCTCCTTTCCCTCATGGGACTTTTCTTAGGCTGTAGGAAAGCGGCTGTCTCACAGCAGACACTGGGACCCCGCCCCCAGCCTGTGATGGCTGGTCTCAATGCCTTATGGGTCTCGACCTCTGGCAGCCTGGGAAAGGGAAGGCGGGCAGCTCTGGGGAGGGGCTAGAGGATGCTAGTACCCGCCTAGGAAAACCTCAGGGTCCCCTTATCCCAGCTCGTGCTATTCTTGGCCTCTGTCACTCTCGCCTGGCTCCCCCAGCCACTGAGGCCCCCAGGAAGGAAATGCCTCTACTGCCTCCAATCCAGCAGCCACCAAAGTGCCCACTGCCTCCAACCGCCTCCTCCGTGTGGTGCTCCCAGCATCTGCTCTGAGACGATGCTTCAAGAGCCCCGACGCAAAACAAATTCTCCCAAACACTGAGCGCCCAGGATCCCCCTTTCAAAAGGTGTGCCACTGAGCCTCTCATCTCTACCATTATTTACTGGATATTTTTTCAAACCAACTCCTTTTCCTCTAGCTCGGAGGAAAAAGCAAACTTTTTCTATGAAGGACCAGATAGTAAACATTTGAGACCCTGTAGGCCATACACTTTTGGTCACAACTATGCAACTCCACCAGAGCAGCAAGGATGCTGCCATAGTCATATGTAAACAAACAGGCATGTCTGTGTTCCAATAAAACTTTATGCACAAGAACAGACAGTGGGCCGGATTAGCCCCAGAGTTCCAGTCTGCCAGCCCCTGCTCTAGCGTAAATAATCTTTCAGTCTCATTCCAAGCAACGGCGTCTGAAAAAACGGCGAGCTGAAGTACTGGCTATTTTTTCTTTCAAGTATGCATTAAGGTAAACACACACAACCATTAACAGTTTAAACACGTGAAGTTTGGGAACTACCCCGAGTCATCCTGGGAAGCCCTTACTTTTGGAATGTGGCCTTTGTACGCACAGAGATCACAGGTCACCCAATCAGGAGTCTAGGATTTTGCCGACTGAGGCCCGTGGTTGTTTCCCCCCAGCTCTTTTCCTGGCTACTAGGGGAGGCTCAAGATAGCCCAGCAGGGTGAGCACCCCAGAGAGGGTCTCCCCTCACTTGCTGCCACCACAGAGGGAAGCCTACACTCACACTGCCAGTGGCCAAGCGACAACTCATGGAGACGGTTACTGCCAGCCATGTGGGGTGCTGGCCACCAAGCAAGTGGCTGCTCAGCATGCAGGCAGTCAGACCCCAAGGAGAGCCACCCCCACCTTGCCTCTTACCTGGCTCTTG
Source organism: Papio anubis (assembly GCF_008728515.1). NCBI lineage: Eukaryota > Metazoa > Chordata > Mammalia > Primates > Cercopithecidae > Papio > Papio anubis. Next base: position 118,838,160 of record NC_044984.1, read on the forward strand.
CCGCGGCGCCGATAGCTCCGTCTCACCAGACTCTTATAGTTCTCATTCTTCTTGGTCAGGTAGTAATAGAGGACGCACTCAGCCACCGTCTGTGGGACAGAGAAAGAGGACACTGAGCAGGGTACAGCGCAGGCATTCAGGGCAGGAGCCAGGAGCTCACATCCCGGGCTCATATCCTGCCTCCTCCACGTACCGGCTGGGTGACCTCGGGTAGATGACCTAACCTCTGTGTCTCAGTTTTCTCATCTGTAAAATGGGAATGCTAATTGTACATACTTCACAGAGTTATCACAAAGATCAGATCAGTTAACACGTAGGTAAAGTACTTGGCACGAGGCCTGGCCCAGAGTAAACATGATGGAAGTCTTTCCTGTTATCACAATCACTGCTGTTGCTATGGTTAATGACAGCGCTGATGTCGCTATATGTCACCCCCAGCCCTTATGGGAAACAAGGACTGCAGCCCACAGCTGGGCAAACTCAAAGCCTTCCCCAAACACAGGTCTGGGTTCTCCTTTCCCTGACTTCAGCCTTCTCTTCCCTGATATTCGGGGTCCTGAACAGCCTCTTCCAAGCCTTGCGCGTAGGGACCACCCCACGCCCCACATGCCTCTTCCTGGGTTTCTTTCTTTTCTCTGCCTCGGTCTTTTCCATGTAGATTGGGTCTGAAAGCCAGAGCAACCAGCCCTCTATGAACCCCGGCCAAATGGGACCAGTAAAAGGGGCAGCCTCAGAAAGTGATGCCACGATGCCCCCACCTGCGGGCATGGAGCCCAGTTCGCCAATGCCCGCAGCCGTTCCCCTTACAACGTAAAATGTTTCTGCGATGCTCTGGCCGGTGTCAAGCCAGGACCCCACCTCCAAGGGGCATTCTGTGAGGCCTCTGAGCTGGGCCTCAAACTTCACTGCCTTCAACAGAAAGCCCCCAGCTGGCAGCCTCCTGCCAAGTACAACCGCCAGGGGGGCTCCTAGGCAGCCCCAGGCTAAACCCGGCTCACAAACAGGACCCACACAGCAATTGAGAAAGACGTTTTATAATCAGATGCCAATAATTGCAATTCAGGGGATGTGGGTGCCCGACTTCTCCTTTAACAATTCAGGAGAGCTCCTTCCTGTGCTCAGCAATGGCAGCCAGGCTCTGGACAGCAGCTGCCCCCGCGAGCGGGCACAGACTGGCTGGTCCACCTGGCTCCCAGCCAGACGTCAGCCTCACTCACTGTCAAGACCTGCCTGCCCCTGCCGGCCTCTCCGTCAGCAGCTCCTGCTCCAGACCCCTCTGGAAGCTCTACTGAAGCCTCGTTCTGGGCTGCCTCTCAGCCAAAGAACACCGTGAAGTTTACTCCCCAGCAAAAAGACTTCTAATCCCCTCGTCCCGAAGGAGGATTGCTCAATGGCCAGTTTCTGAAATGCCCTGCTTCCATCCCGGGGAGCCCTAACCTAGAGTCCGCCGTGCCGTCCACTCCCTGAGGGAGACGTAGTCACTCAGAAGATGGGCTATTTATAGGGCTTGTTTCTCCACACTGGGTTTTCAGGCATGGAGAGATTTTTCCCCACACTGCTCCGTCTCTCTCCTTCTACGGTTATCAGCTCACGAGGGGCAGGCGCTGGGAACAGCTGTCCTTTAAAATAAGTGCCTCATCCTCCTGGCCTCCCTCCTACAACCAGGAAGCCCAAGCAGGGTGTCCACCAAGCTGCGGTGGGCAGGCCCCCATCTCTGAGAAACGGGATTCAGGGAAATGCTGCTTAAGACACACGGATGGCAGCCTTTCTCCTCTGACCCCCAGGATGCTGGGGGAAGACCCAGGGACCACGTCCAACACACAGCCTCATCCAGCCAACTTCTCCCACCTGCAGCCTCTCCAGGCACAGTCCAACCAGCCTTGTGGGTGCAAAACAACGGCTTTACCATTCTCTGGGGACACTGTGTCTACCAGCCAACTGGAGCTGCTCCAGGCCTGGGCTTGACACAAAGTGGGCTTTAGGCCTCAGTTCCACACAAAGGTTTGTCCAAAGAAGATGGGGACTTGTAGGTCACACATCTGGCTTGGCATTAGGGGTGTCAGAAAGCAGTCAGTGACCCTCAGAAGGACCTAGAAAAACTGGTCCTCCAGTCCCTCTGAGGCACGCCACTACTGCCTATGAAGACTTCACTGGGATGCCAGGCATGGCAGTGCTTCCAGAATCCATCCCCAGTATGCAAGGACGCTCCACACGGCCTTTGAGGAGCTGGCAGGAGACCCGGTCGGGCACGGGGGCTCTGGGAAGCCTGGCCGTGCAGTTCTCCCCGGGGTTCCCAGGGTTCCCAGGTGCTCAGCAACCTGAGGCTCCTCCTCCAAGGGCCCAAGAGGCCAGGGTGGGGCCTGCACTGATCTATATCCCAGATGGAAGGAAGAGAGGGAGGGAAGGAGGGAGGAGGGGAGCATGGCCCCCGGAGGAAGGGGCCAAACAGGCTAGGGCCTCGTAGGCAGGGAGGGAGGGCCTCCACCCTGAGTCCACGCAGCTGCCCACGGAGGTGGAGACCGAAGGGGTATGGGGCGGGCAGCGACTCACCTTCCTCTCCAGGAATGATGCGATCAGGCCAAAGTTCTTGGGATGCTGCATGAACCTGTGGGACGAGAAGGGCGGGCGTGAGACCTGGCCGAGGGGGGCTTCCCTGCAGGGCGGCCGATCGGCTCCCAGGCGCCTGCCATCCCCACTGGCCCGGCCTGGCGGGCACCGCCCCACTCGGAGCAATTAAGCCCAGGGGGGTGTGGGAAGGGCTGCTGCGGCAGACGGGAGGGGTGGGGACCCAGGGGTAAGAGAGGGCGTTCCTTGGAGTGAGTCACTGGCTTTAGCGCCTTTGAAAATATATTTGTTTGTCCTGCTGGAGGCGGCTTCCAGGAAAAATGAGGACATGACATGCAGCTCTTTGGTGGGGTTCCCCCCCCTTTAAAATCCGCTTTTGTTTCTCTCTCCAGCTGGATCTGGGAAGCATGGCCTCACCCGGCCCACACAGGGTCTGCTTGGGAACATGGCAGGGACCCGCCAGCGGGGTCACGGCTCACCAGGCTGCTGGGCCTCCCCAGGAGAGGAGAGCTGGGAGCAGAGGCTCCGAGTGCCCATGGGGCAGCGGGAGGGGGTTGGCCAACCAAGGAGGCAGCAAGCATGGACTTAAGTCAGAGGCTGGTGGCGGGGCGCTGGCACTGTCCCAACTGGCTTCCTGCGTAGCCAGGAGAATTACTGGGAAACCACTGGGCCAGGCTGAAATGCGAGGGCCAAAGGAGCGGGAGCATGGTGGGGGCAGGGATGTGGGTCAAGGTCTGCTCCACCCCAGGGGTGCTGGGTGGAGTCCATGGCCCCAGGCCCAGGCGTCCCGGCGACGTGCCACAGCCGCACGGCCTTCGCGGGGAAAGCAGTGGCCGCCAGCGAGGCTGGACTGTGGGCTCCCACGGAGGGAGGCTGAGTGAGCACCGGTGCCCGACCTGCCTGGCCCTCCAGATGGCTGGGCAGGAGGCTAGCAGGCCCCGCGCCTGCTTCCCAGCCAGACACCCGAGGATCCTGAACAGTCTGTCTCTCCTCCCAGTGGAAGCAGCGCGGTGAGGAATGGCAGGCTTCCCTAGCCTGGGATCCCACCTCGGGCGGCTGGCAAGGCCGGAGCCATCCTAAAGCCCTTCTCTTCCAGGTAGGGAGAGTCCTTCCCACTCTGCTCCCTCTCCTTGTCCCAGTGACATTCCGTTCCTTGCAAACCCCTCCCACGGGGTTTCCCCAGGCACAGTGGGGGCTCCCAAAAGACCAGGAATCCAACTTGGGAATCTCCTAGGTCACCTGTTCCCCTCCCCCCGAACTCACTTGCACCCCCTGAAGACGTTTATTAGAAGTTTCCTATGCCCTGCACACCTCACAACAGCTGACTAAGGAAGGCCCTGTTGCTCTACCCATTTTACAGATAAGGAAATCGAGGTTCAGAGGGGGAATGGTCACATGGCCAGCACATGGTGGAGCCCCATGCTGTCAGCAGGTGATTTTCAAAGCCCCGAGTGCTATCAATTCCTCCGCACATGAGACCTCAAACCGAGCCCACAGTCCTGGAGGGATGCAGGCGGCCAAGCTGTGGCTCAACCAGGCCAGCAGACAGCAGCCCAGCCTGCGTCCCCCACCCTTCAGCTACTGAATTAACAGAGGGTGAAATTATCAGACCTGCAGAGCCACATGAGATCTTCCGAAAGGCTGGAGCCACAGAAAGCACCCCAGAACACCAGTTTTTGTATTCAGAAAAAATACATACACTAAAACATCATGCCTACCAGAAGGAATTTGAATATCGAACGCAACAGTAATTCAGTAATTCTTAACACCTATGACTGTCCCACCATCACCTCCCTCGTTCAAAACTGTAAAAAGCATGCGACGGAGACTTCAATTTGATGTAGAAAGATCATGCCTGCTATGGTGAGGCTGCAGGCACAAGCCACTAAGTACCAAGTATTCCTGCTCAGGGACCAGGGCTGTTTCCTGCGGAGGACCACTGATCCTGCGCTGTGGGCACCCAAGGGCTCATTACCCCACCCCTCTATTTTTATGGACGTTTCAACATTTCCGTAATCAAAAGCTACTCTTAAAAAATGATTTCCACCAAAGACCCTCCTGGATAGCCACTGTGTCCTTGTCCTTTCCGAGTTCGGTATCTGCACGTGCTAGTCCGCCCGCCCCTGCTGGGAATCCAGAGTCACCCCATCCCTCAGGTCCTGCCTGGCACCTCTTTTGAGTCCACAACCGTGGACCAAAGCCCAGGGCACTGGGGAAGGAGTGTCATTGCTTTGGAGGAAGCTCTTGTCTGGAGGCAGGGTCTTCCCCAAGTCAGCTCAGTGGCCTGCTGGGTGAACGTCGGGCAGTGACAGAGTAAAGTCTCTTCCCTGCGTCCCCTCCTGGCCAAGCACTGAGACCTCCGTCCACACTTCAGTTTCCCACTCTCCTGCCTCCCAGAGGTCTGAGGTCCTGAGGAGGTGCTCTATGTCCTGGGCAGGGAACCCAGCGCTTTACGGGCAAGTGATTATAGCAGGCTTGTCCACCCCGCAGGCCACATGCGGCCCAGGATGGCTTTAAACGCGGCCCAATACACATTCGTACACTTTCTTAAAACCTTATGAGTTTTTTTGTGATTTTGTTTAGCTCATCAGCTATCATTAATGTTAGCGTGTTTTCTGTGTGGCACAAGACATTTCTTTTTCCAGTGTGGCCCGGGGAAGCCAAAAGATTAGACTCCCCAGAATTATAGCACACTGTTCCCAAGGTGTGGGGTGGTTCAGCAGGGCCCACCATCTCCTCTGGGGACCCTGGGCCAGGAATGGAGGCCTCCTTCTGCCTGGATGTCACATCACAGATCCTCACTGTGGTGTCTGGCCCCCTCAGACACAGCTTTCGAGAGAACTCAACTCCCGTCTCTGCTCTGCACAGCCCTACTCCCTGGCCCCATTCGCAAACCCTTCCCCACACAGCCTCTCCATTCCGGCTGGGGGAGTCTGAACCTGCCTCCGCAGTGTGCATGCTGTGTGGCCTTTGTGCACTGTCTGAACCTCTATGAGCCTCCGTGTCATCACCTGTGTACTGGGGTGGGCCTGGCTGAGCTGTCATAAGGGACAGGAGGGGGAAATGCATGAAGCCGACAAGACACAGGCACAGTGATGGGATCATGAACCCACTCAGCCAGCAGCTACTGTCAAAGAGAAAACAAAATAGAAACCACCAAAAAGCCACTGGCCAGCCGCGGCCCTGCCGAAGGCTCAGGCCCAGCCTCTAAGTCCTTCCTGCCTTGTTCTTCCGACTCACAGCGCCCCGTCTTACATACAGCTGCCCTTAAGCTTTGTGCCAGGTTGAAGTGTGTCCTCGGAAAATTCATGGCCCCCCAGAACCTCAGAGCGTGGCCTTATTTGGAAACATGGTCTTTGCAGATGTAATTAAAGTAAGGTTGTATTGGATTAGGCTAGACCCTAAATTCAGTGTGACTGGTGTCCTTATAAGAAGAGGAGAAGCGCAGAGACAAAGGTCATGTGGGGTCGGAGGCAGAGCGTGGAGGGATGCATCTAGAAGCCCTGGAAGGCCAAGGATGCTGGCAGCACCAGAAGCTGGGGAGAGGCGGGACAGACGCTCCCTTATGGCCCCCAGAAAGAACCAAACGCACCGACACCAGGATTTGGACTTCCGGCCTCCAGAACCAGGAGAGAGTAAATCGCTGCGGCTTTAAGCACCCCCTGGCGTGTTCATTTGTGGTGGCTGCCCCAGAGACAGAGCAGGCCCCAACAGGATGGCTTTCTGGGACGGGGAGGGGGGCGGGAGGCCAGGCCAGGTGATGGAGGACTCACTTCTCCCGGAAGGTCTCCTTCTCCTGCTCGCTCCACATGTTCATGACCTGGCGGTCTTTGTACACCTTCATGGGGTCGGCCATGAGCCCGTTCATGTTGATGAACTTGATGCGCTGCTGGTCGGCGTCGTACAGCATGGGCGGGATCACGGCCAGCTGGCGCATCTGCTTCTCCAGGTTCTGCAGGGAAACGGAGGGCAGGGTCAGAGCGCCCGGGGGCGAGGTGCTCCGGCCAGCGCAGGGGACCCAGGGAAGGCACAGAGGGGACCGATGTTCTGCGCCCGGGTAGGGAAAATGCAAAACCGACGAGAAGGAGAATGATGAGTTTAAAAATAATAAGAGCTCATGCTGGGGGAAGGGAGAATGTAAAGGCCTCCCCAACAGGTTTATGGTGGGCAGGACTGTAGATTCAATGCAGAGAGCAGCAGCTGCCTTCTCTGCAGTGGGAGGGGAACCATGAATCTTCCCTTTGGAAACGCAAGCGCCATAAAGCACTGCGGGAAGGATGCTCAGCCCAGCTGGGCCCAGGGAGCCCGGGAGACAGGACGGCCTTCCAGGTTCGGCAGTCAAGAGTGGGCCCTGGGGTCCAGCTGGCCCCACGGCATGCAGGCAGCCCAGGGGCGCAGAGAGGGTCGGCCGCCTCGCTGGTGGAGAGAAGCCTTTCCTTCCCCCACACCCCACGCCCCCTCCCAGCATCCCGCTCCTTCAAAGGGCCCACCTGGGATCTGGCCTACCCAGCCCTGCATGCGGCAGCAGTCAGGCGGCCGCTCCTCTAATGCACTGGGATGACTATTAAGAGGCTCTGAGCCGCCACTCAGCTGGGCTCACTTCCCCAAATCTCGCAGCCAGCCAATTACTGGCGATTAATTACCCATCTCCGGAGGCAAGCGAGGGCTCCGCGAAGCCAAGGTCAGCCAGTTCAAACGATCCAGCTGCCTGGCGGCCCACATCCAACCTCTTCACTCGAGGTGCAGGACTCCCAGCCAGGGGCCGGGTGCAAGGCACAGCTCTGACCCCGGGGTGGGACAGGGTTCCCCCAAGAGGCCGGTGTCTGTCTCCCAGAACTTTGGAGCTGTACCCCACACCCCGATGCAGAACGCTGACCTTCCTCAGATGTCTCAGGGATGAGACAGCAGACCCCCAGCAGAGTCCTCCCTGGCAGGACCTCTGCTCCGCCCTCCCACAGCTGCCTTCCTGTCCTTCCCATGCCGGCCATGTGCTCTGACCGCAGGAAGCTCCCAGAAGAATGGGAAGTGCCTGTCCTCCGGCCCAGACCCTTCCCTTGCACACTCCCGGGGAACCTCAGGTCACCCCAAGCTGGCTGGGGAAGTTTCTGTCCCAAATTCCACTTCCACCCTTCACCCTGGACACAGCATCCTTGATGTCCCTGAGGACTCTGGTGACTGCATTCCCATGTGGCCAGTGTGTGTGTGTGTGTACATGCAACAATCAGCCCAGGTGCCACATCCTTGGCCATCAGGTAAAGAATGCAGAGGAGAGGGCCACCGGCCTCCTCCTTCCAGTGCAGACTAAACCCACGTCCAGCCTCTCTGCGGGACGTCCACAAGTGCAGAGCATCGGTGAGACGGGGGCTAAAACAGCCCAGCTCTGGCGCCCAGCCTTCGAGGGCCAGGCCCTGTGACTGTGCAATGGGATGGCTTTCTGAGCTCTGTTTTCTGTCAACTGGATGTTGCTGTAAACAAAAACGTACCACAAGAAGTTTTAAAATTAAAAATTATGTTTTAATGGCCAGATTCATCTTTGGATTGCCTGTTTCAGAATCATGTGGGTGGCTGGGTAAAAATTCGGATTCCTGGGCTCTGCCCCAGACCAGCTGAATTAGAATCTCTGGTGAGAAACTGCAACTTAAACCAGCCGCCCCCTCCCTGGGGCCCCTTCCATCTGTCAAATCTGAGCATCAGCATCTCAGGGCAGCACGTTCTGTTGTCCAACAGAGCGCTCTGCAGCCAGGGAGGTGTTCGCTGTCTGCCCCGCCCAGGAGGGGAGCCGCCAACCACAAGCGGCTGTCGAGCTCTTGAGATGTGTCAGATGCAACCGAGGAACTGAATTGCTAATTTTATCCCATTTTAATTAATTTTGATTTCAATAGCCATGCGTGGCTCTGCTGCGCTGAGCTGAAGGGCTATAATCTCCCATCTGGACAAAAGCTCTCCCCAGACAAAAGTCGCCAGAAGGAAGAAACGTGCCGTGGCTGCTTCGTGTCTGCCGTGGTGTTGGGAGCAAGGGGTAGTGTCATCATGGATACCTGACCCACAGGACCCAGGAGGGACAGGCTGATGCCAACTTCCTCCCCAGGAGAAAAGGTTGCCCCTCTGCTTCCTGGCCATCTGTGGGCCCCCATGACGGCAACCAGGGTCACCTCGGCTGACCCCAGGGTGTCCTGGTACCCCAAAGAGGCCTGAGGGGAAACCAGCCCTGCTCCAGCCAGGAGGGCTGAGGTTCCTGTGAGAAGGTCGTGGCTGTGTGGACAGACGGCGTGCTGGGAACTTACGGCCTGCACCATGCTCCCCCCATCCCGCCAGGCTCTGGGCCCCGGAAGGCTGACCCTGGAACCCACAGGTACTCCTGCCCCTTGGGTTTCTGGTTGGACTCAGCCAATGGGAAGTTCCAAAAGGAGGCAGGAGATGGTAAGAGTGAGAGGCAGGGTCCTCGTCCCCCAACCCCCTCCGTGCTGTGGCATCTGGATCGGGGAGCGCCGGGGCCCTCCCTGCAGGGCGTCCTGCCACACCCCATCTCGGACACATTAACACCCCTCTCTCCGCTCACCCCTGCAGGCCTGGGACGGGCCGTGGCTTCCTGAGGCTTCTACTCCTGGGTACCTCCGTACCCACCTTGATTCTGTGGTGGCAAGCCCCTTGATGTAAACCACCCGGGAGGTGGTTTCTGGCTAGGGCCTCTGCACCCTCACGGGGGATGCCAGGGAAAAGGAGCTGAGGCCGGAGTCAGGGCCTGGACTCACCTCCTGCTCTGAGAGGCCGTCGATGATCTCCGACACCTCGTGCTCGCTGCGGGCGGCTGACATGGACAGCCCACTGCCCCGCTGGCCCACCCTGCTGGGGACCAAGGGGACACACTCAGGACCAGCCTTTTGGTGGTCGGGGACACTAGCAGGCCCCTGTGGCGCAACCCTGAGCCCACGCCCTCCCCAGAGAAGAAGTGTGGGTAGCAGGCAGCAGAGGGGCTGGCCCCACACCAGGAGTCCTGGGGAGGCGTGGAGCCCCCACCCCAACCCAGCATGGCCAAACCCTGTGACACGGGCAGCTCACTCGCTTCCTCTCTCCTAAAATACCCTGAAAAGCCCAGCCACAAAGATCTGGGTTCAAAGCCCCGCTCTGCCTCTTTGGCCCTGGGGCAAAGTGTTTCTCTCTGTGCCTCAGTTTCCTCCCCTGTCACATGAGGATTCAAAAGTGGCACCCGGCTGTCTAGAGCTGTTGGGAGGAACTTAATGAGACATGGCTTGTGAGTTCGGTTAAGGGTGAAAGCTGTTGTTATTATCACCAATGAATCGTCTTGTCTGTGCATCAAAAAAAAAATGGCCATAGAACCACAGCTGCTTGTCACCAGGTACCTCTCACACAGGGTCCACCAAGCCCTCACAGCCACTGGGGGAGGCTGGCAGCCTGGTCTCTTAGCCACATCTCTCCCCTTTGTCCCACACCGGGGATCTCAAACTCAACTGCCTTCAGGGGTCATGCAGGCCACAGAAATAGGAGTGCTTGCCCCCAAAACATATTTAAGCTCCAAGCAAGTGTTAGGCCAAAGAGGCTCCACGGGACACATGCCAGGGTCTGGTAGGGCCCCGGCTACTGGCCTGAGAAGCTGCTGCACTGTTCTGTTCCTTCCTGGCCGGGTCACCTCTGCTGAGGATGCCTGGAGCTGACCCCGGGCCCTGACATGGGGGGCACTGGGCTCGGGCCCCACTCACCTCTGCATGCGCTCCTGCAGCTCGCGCTGCTTGCGAATCTCGGGGAACTGCTTCTCGTAGTACTCGCGCACCTTGCTCTCCTTGGCCCGCCGCCGGGGGTTGTTCTCGATGCGCTCCACCTTCTTCTCCCAGGCCTCCATGAGCTGGTCATAGCGCTGGCAGAACTTCTGCTCCTGGGAGAGCGCGGGGGAGCACTGCAGAAGATGCTCCTGAACCTGGCACCCGCCGCCCCGCCCCGCCCACTCACATGCAGGCAGACACACAGGCGCACGCACACACACACACTTCACACAGGCACACACACATGCAGTCACACAGACACACACACGTAGTCAGATACACACAGCCACACAGACATGTACATAGAGGCACACACACACAGTCAGATGCACACAGGCACACACACACAGAGGCACACACAAGTCACACAGGTGCACACGGACGCACACCCAAGTCACACAGGTGTACACACAAGTCACACAGGCACACACAAATGCAGTCACACAGACACACCTATACAGTCAGATACAGTCACACAGACATGCACATACAGGCAGGCACACACACATACAGTCAGATATGCACAGGCACACACAAGTCACACAGACACACATGCAGTCACACAGACACACAGTCACATACACACATGCAGTCAGACACACACATAGTCACATGGACACAATCACACAAGTAGACAGACACACTCACACAGACACAGTCACACAGACATACAGAGGCAGACAGACACACAGATTCACAGTCACATAGGCAGACAGAGAGTCGTATAGGTAGATACACCGAGACAGACACACACACATATATACACAGGCACATAAGTCACACAGCCAGCCAGCCAGACACACAGATGGTCACACAGGCAGACACACAGTCAGTCACGCAGGCAGGCAGACACACACATGGTCATGCAGGCAGACATATGACAGACACACACACAGTCCATCACACAGGCAGGCAGACACACACACATGGTCATCCAGGCAGACATATGACAGACACACGCACAGTCACAGGCAGACAAACTGGTGCACACACAGGGGCACACAGGCAGACATGACGGACACACAGAGTCACACACGTAGACACACAACAGACACATACATGTCACACAGGCAAATGACAGAAAGACACACACATTGTTGCATCGATATCCAGCAGACGGGGGCCCCCTGAAGAAAACCCACAGACCTCCCCTGGAGGACATGGTCACCTCCCTTCCTGGTGAACCGGCCACCCAGTCCTGGCCTCCTCTACAGAGGCCTGGTCCCAAACGGATGCCACCCGCCATATGTGGCTCAACTGAAATCACAAATCAAGTAAAATTTAAGAGTCGGTTTCTAGTTCTCCCCAGCCACACTCCCAGTGTCCAGCAGCCACATGTGGCTGGGGCTCCGGCCGCACCAGACAGCCCGGATGGAGCCCACTGCCACACCAAAGGAAGCTGCGCTGTACCGTATGGCGTGGGGGCCCGTCAGCCCCGGGGAGGGGCAGCCTCCAGAGAAAACCACATTGCAAGCAGTTCCTCATTCCCCAGCCTCACCCCAAGGACCAGCTGTGAGGACCTCAGCAGCTCCCAGAGAGGGGGCTCTGCCCTCCCTCCAGGACAAGGAAGTCCCTCTCCACATCTAACCACAGCGCTGCCTGCTGCATGTCCTTTGAGAAGAGATCCCCAATCAGCCTGGAGCATAGCTGCCTGGCTTCCACATCTCCAAGGTGACTTGAGCAAGCGGCGGGGGGCCCACCCACACAACCCCAGTTATCCACCTCCAACAGCTGGGGATGGACAGATGGTATGGTCTGGGAGCCTCCGCAAACACCCACTTGGCGCTTCGGCACAATCAGAAAGCCCCTCTCTGGTCCTGGAGCCCAGACACCCCAGCCCCACCCCGCCCCATAGTTCAGCTTCTGACCAAGGGCAAGCTGTGCCCTCCATCCTCCACAGCCCCGTGACCACGACGGTCCCCACAGGGTGGTCAGGCTGGTGCTAAGTGGCCCAGAACCTGACCCCATGCATGCAGGCTGTGCCAGGAACCCGCTGGAGATCGAGAGGCGGTTCTGGTGACAGACAAACACGTTCTGGGCAGTGGCTGCGGGCAGCCCCAGTGAGGGATGGGGACTGCGGGGACGGCAACATCCAGCCCATGCCACCTCGGCCCCTGTCCGAGAGGCCCCAGGCTCACGGGTGAGAAAAGCTCGCCTCAAGCCAGCGGAGGAAAGTCACGCGGTGACTGGTGCAGACCAGCGGGCAGAAACCAACAGGCCACTGGCCAGTGGGGCTTCGGCCTGTCCACGTTGACAGCAGGGCGCCGGCAAGATGGCCTGGCTCTAGCTGGGTCCCTCGTGGAGTGCGCGGGTGGCAAAGGCCCCTAGCAGTAGTGTCCCTGAGGGGACATCCAGCCACCTCCATGGCCCCAAGCACCAGGCTCTGCCTTCTGCCCAGGACAAGGAAGTCCCCCTCCGGGTCTGACCACAGTGCCGCCTGCTGTAGCCTGTGCCTCTGTCCACGGTGCTGGGTGTGCACTCGGCCTGCCTTGAACAGTGCAGGGCGGGCAGCTCCGGCCTGGCCTGGGTGGCAGGGAAGATGCTCATTGGCGTTTTTCTACAAGGGTGGACCCACTGGCCAGAGGAGGAAGCAGACCCCTTCCTCCCTTTCCTCCCTCTCTCCCCGCCTCTCTCTGTCTTACACACACACACACACACACACACAGACACACACATACACACACACACACAGACACACACACACACGCAGACACACACACACACACACACACACGGAAAGACTGGAGCCCCCGTCCCACCGGCTACTCTGTGGGGTGCTGGGAGCGCAAATCCGCCAAGGAGAAGGAGCAGGCCAGTCATGCCTCTGGGACCACAGACCGAGCCAGCCTCTCAGCCAACTGGGCCTCCAGAGGGGCCAGCTCAGCTTCCCAGGAGATGTGGCAGGCCTGGGGGGCCATGCTGGTGCTGAGCATCCTGTGACAGGGACAAAGCCCTGCTCTCTGGGAAGAGGTGGGTGCCAGGAACCTGCTAAGGTGTGGGGGTCCCTGGGTCTGAGGGGGGTCTGGCTCCCCATTGGGGGTGAGGCAGGCACATCGGAGTTCTTGGCCAAGCCCCCCTTCCCAGGCCTTACTGAAATCAGTGAAGTCAGGGACTTCGGCTTCTTATACCACAAGAAAGAGACCATCTCAATCGCCACCGCAGCTTCAGGGGGTGTTGAATTTGTTTCCGTCTGTCCCAAGATGGGCCACGAAGCCACCCTGGACCCTTCTTGGAAGTCCCTGGTTTCTGTCTGACTCTTCTCTAGCTTTAAATTAAGCCGATTTCTCCCTCCACCCCCTCCACAGACCCCCCAAGGAGCCACTGGCGATCTTTAAAGAACTCAAGCCCGCCCCAATTCCACCTCCAGCCTGAGCTCCTTCCAGCAGCTGCAGCAATCCTTTTAAATGGAAATCAGATCCTCTGCTGCCCTCCCTAGAAGAGCCTTCACCCCAAGGAGGGAACCACGGTGGGTTGGGGGGGGGGCGCTGTCAAGGAGGTGGCAAGATAGCGCTGAACTGGCAGTCGTTTTAGGTGGAAATGAGAGGATTTCCTTCCTCACAGGAGACAAAGGGGGAGTATTTATTAGGGCTGAAGCTCCGCGCCTCCGTGCCTATTTTCCAAGAGTGCAACAACAAACACGTTTATATTTGTATTATACACACAGAGCAAATATAAGGCAATGGTAACTGTGGCTGATTCTAAGTGGTGGGTATATAGACGTTCCTTGTACTCTTCTGTCAAATTTCTTAGAATAAGGACTTTGGATTCTTTACTACAAATACATGTATTAAGACTCGGTGTCCCACTGCATTCGGAATAAAACCTGAATGTTCTATCCTAGCTTGAGGGCAGAGGTTTCCAGGTGATCTGGCTCCTGCCGCTGGCCTGCCAGGTTCTGCCCCAAGCTGGTTCCTGCCTCAGGGCCTCTCTGCACCTGCTATGCCCTCTGCCTGACACCCTGACTCTCAGATCTGCACAAAGCCAGTCCTTTCTGGTCACTCCCACCTCAGCACTGAGGTCCCCAGCCCATCTCGAGAGCCTACCCCTCTGCCCAGCTCTTCTCCCCGCATTACTGGGCTGTTTCCTGGCCTGTGTCCCTGGGCACCCGGCAGCCCTGCGTGGATATCTCTTAACTTGATAAACAGATTGGATGCTCGTTTCAAGAGTCTCTTGTACCAGTCCAAGTGCCCGTGGGTACCATCCAGTCAAGGTGGGGGGTCTGAGGAAGCTGGGCAAGGCACTGCTGGGCAGCCCACCTCTCCTCATCTATGAGCAGGCCTTGGGTCCCGAGGGCTGCCCACAGCTTCCCAGGCACCAGCATCTGGCTGGAAGTGTCTCCTCCATCTAGTGCCCAGACAAGTTCGGGGCCAGGGCAGGCAGGGCCAAGGGAAGACTCTCCTCCCATATAGCACAGCCCCTCCTTCCGGAGCCAGGTGCCAGGACCTCCTGCCCCAGCTAAGCCCCTCACCTGGCCCCACGTGCCCACACACCTGCCCAGGACGCCATGCCTGCCTGGGGTCCCCCTCCCCAGGCACTGCTCAGTTCTGCCGTGTAGCCACTCACCACACCACCATACCCCACACACCCTCCTGGGCTCTCTTGGAACTGCCCCTTGGGGGTTCAGAGCATGGGCTCAGGAACCAGGTAGTCTGGATTCAAATCTCAGCTCCACCACTTCCCAGCTGTGTGACCTAGGGCAAGTTACTTAACCTCTCTGTGCCTCGATTTCTTCATCTGAAACATGTGGCTGACCAAGCTCCCACCTCACAGGACTAAATGCCCTAATGTATGGAGAGCACTCAGAAGAGTGCCCGGAACACAACAGGCACCGGAAGGGCAGGGTGTGCGGGCATCCTCCTCGTCCTTACGCACGATCTGTCCCTGCAGCCTGCAGGTCTGAGGACAGGGCCTGTGTCACACCAACTGCGAGCCTCGCACACAGTAGGTACTCCGTGACTGCTGGCACCCAGGCCCCGAAGGCATTGGATCAACTAACACCCTCGGTGTCCCACGCACTGTTCTGTCCCAGCCCATTTCCGTTCAAGCAGCATTTAGTCATCACCTATTGTGTACCATAGACCTACAGGCACCAGGCATGACAGAGTCACTGCTGTGCCCTAGAGGGCCTCTCTGGAGGCTGGTGCCCAGCAGATCTCACCCCAGAAAGGACACAGGGAGTTGCCTCACAGGCCCCACCCCAACACAGTGGAGGGAGGGCGGAGGTGGGGCAGGGGGCTGCAGGTACAAGGGGAGCCCCTCCACCCTCCAGCAAGGCTAGTTCCCAGCCCTTGTCGCTTCTCCTATCCAAGAATCCCAAGGCAGTAGTCCCCATCCAGGCCGCCTCTTCCCCAGGTGGGGACCTTCTCAGGGTCTCCCCAGCCTTATCCTATTCCCCGTGTCCCAGCAGCCCCGTGGCTTGGGTGGACTCAACGACATCATCCTCAACTCTACAGAAGGTCCCATGAGCCAAAACCAGGCAGCCTCACTCCATCTCCCCGGCATCAGCCACTGGTTCACAGGACCCCGGTCCTCTCCTGGCCTAATCAGAGCATCTGTGATACCGTCAGAGAAAGGATAGCTCTCTCTGGCTCCCAGCTGCTATGGGACTTCAGGTTCAGTTTGTCAATGTTCTAACACACAGTGTTGAAAAAACTGCATAGAAATGAAGGGGTCAGGTGCGGTGGCTCACGCCTGTAATCCTAGCACTTTGGGAGGCTGAGGCGGGTGCATCACCTGAGGTCAGGAGTTCAAGACCAGCCTGGCCAACACAGTGAAACCCTCTCTACTAAAAATACAAAAATGAGCCGGGCATGGTGGTGGGCACCTGTAATCCCAGCTACTTGGGAGGCTGAGGCAAGAGAATTGCTTGAACCCAAGAGGCAGAGGCTGCAGTAAGTAGAGATCCTGATACTGCACTCCAACCTGGGTGACAGAGTGAAACTCTATCTCAAAAACAAATAAATGAAATGAAATGAAATGAAATGAAATGAAGTGAAGTGAAATGAAATGAAATGAAAACAAGACTTGAGTTGAAAGACTATTCCTGCCATCCACCCCCAACAGACGTTTCCAGCTACACCCATTCCTTTCCTGTTGAAGCCCATCTGAGTCCACGCTTCTTTCCCTGACAACTGGGAGAATAGTCGACCTTGATCTCCTCTGGGGAATGGGTGATGTCCACAGCCGCCCTAAACCACCACCACGTGCCTCTGGCACACCCAGCCTCCCTGCCGTGGGCTGAGATGCACAGCCTACAGTGAGAAGCAGGAATCAGCACCCTTTTCTGTTTGAATGAGGCCACTGGCCACAAACGCAGGCTCAGGGAAAGGGGGCTCAATGCTTGTCCACTGTCTCAGTTTCTCTGAGCCTGGACCTGGGCCCGGTGCGCCAGGAAAGGCTCATTTGTAAAGGTGTGCCCTGCGGCCCGTGCTGCCTGGCACACAGCCCACCCTGATCCTCCACCTCTCTCCAAAACCTCTCTTTCTGCCTGAAAAGCCCAGGACAGGTCCCATGATCAGGGTTTAGCAAATAATTTTCCAGGCCAACATTTTGCTTTCTTCCCTTCCAGGCTGGAAGAGGGGCCATAGGGCCTCCCACCCCCACCCACCCTGAGGCCTTCTGGAAGCAGCTATTGTCTTTCCTCCTTTCCTGGCCGGCCTTGGCTTTTCCTCCGCAGCCTGGACGCTCAGGGAGGAGACAGCTGTGGAACCGAGAGGGCCCCGCAGGTGCGGCCCCCTGTGCGCTCGATTCTCCCCGGATCTCAAGGAAACCTGATGGGGGCCACGGTGTGGACTTACCCATTGTTTCCGAGCGTGATTCCTCCTCTTGAAGTACAAGATTAGCTTCTTCCGCATCGCCTGGTTTCTGTGCAGGAGGGAAGCGGCAGACAGGTCAGCCTGGCCGGATTCAGGCGCTGCACCCCGCGCCATCCTGTTTGCTGAGAATAAGCCCTGAATTTGCCCCGTTACTGGTTCTCAGGGAGATAAGACCCCAGAGTACTGTGTCCCCAGAGAGACCTGTAAGCTGCCAATGTGCGTCCTCACTCCCCCGCACGCGAGGCAGCCCCCGCCAACATTTAGGTTGAGCCCGGTGTGCAGACAAGAGGGTTCCCAGAGCCGAGGGGCCTGTGGCTTCCCGCCCCTGCCCACATGCACCCCAGCAGCCACACCTGCCCATGGAAAGATGGCTACAGAGAAACAGCCACAGCCTCCAACTAGGAATACAGGCCACGGAGCCTGAGACCCCGAGACCTGCTGCCGCCTACAGGCCGGGTGTCAGGGTGTGGCCTGCACGGCCCCAGGGTTGACTCCAACCAGGTGCAGTGCACAGCCCTCCAGCACACCCAGGCCTGCCCTGGTGGGAGGGACACAAGCAGGGTGGGGCAGCTGGTGGGGCCACCAGGCATGGACTTCAGGTTTCAAAACCCCCAGGGGGGTCTCAGACTTCAGGCCAGGGGCCATGGGGGCTCAACCAAGCAGGTTACACACCCCACTGCAGGTTCCAAGGGAAGCAGGCACGTCCTGGGAGACGGGAGGTTCAGAGAGAGAGAGAGAGAGACAGAGACCCAGAGACAGAGGGAGACAGAGACAAGAGAAAGAAAGACTAAAGATAGAAGAAAGAAAGACAGAGATAGAGACAGAGAGACAAGACAGAAGAGAAGACAGAGACAGAGAAGACAGAGACAAGACAGAAGGAACAGAGACAGAGACAAGGGAATCAGAGATAGAGAGAAGAGACAGAGACAGAGAGAGACAAGAGACAGAAGAGGATGTGACAGAAGAGAGACAAGACAAAGATAGAGAACAAAGGAACATGAAGAGAAGAGAAAGAAGAAGAATAGAAAGAAAGAAGAACAAGACAAGACAAGACAAGACAAGAAAGAAAGAAGAAGGAACAAAGACAAGACAAGACAAGACAAAGAGAAGAGAAAGAAAAGAACAGAAAGAAAGCAGAAGACCGAGAAAAAGACAAGACAGAAAACGGAGACAGAAGAAAGAAGGAAAGAGAGCAGAACCAGAAAGAATGAACAAGTAGATGTGAAAGACAAATTAGAGGAGAAGGGAGAAACAGAAACAGAAGAGAACTAGAATGTGAATCCGAAGATGGGATAGAGACCTGGAGAATGGACAGAAATAAGAGACTAGATGAAGATGAGACAGAGAGGATCAGAGAGAGAGAGAGAGGAGTCAGAGAGAGATAAGATCCAAAGGAAAGGGACAGAGACTCAGAGGAAGATGAAACTAGGAGAGGGAAAGAGAGAGAGAGAGAGAAGTGGGGAGAGGAAGAGAGACAAGACCCAAAGAAAGCGGACAGAGACCCCGAGACAGGCAAAGGGAGGGAGCCCTGGAGAGTAGAGGCCAGAGGTTCCGGAGCCCATGCCATGAGGGCTGGAAAGCACCCCCACCCGCCACTGCATCAAGACCTCAGCACCTTCCTCTTCTCTTCCCAGGCCCCTCCCCACAGTCTCTGACACACAAAGCAGGTGTTGCAGCCTCCCAGGGCCTGGGGCCACAGCCACCTCAGGAGCCTGCTGTACACCTTAACTTGCTGTCTGTCCCCAATCTGGGGCATGCAGTGGCACCCACTTTCCCGGGGAGGGGATCCCCAACTTCTTCATATTCTCAGCAGTGGCCAACCCCGCTCGAAAGCTCCAAAGCTGCTGACTGGGAGCCACGCTCTGCCCAGCCCCCAGGACCCTAGCCCCACTGGAAACCGGAAAAGGAGAGAACCCCAAGGCTCTGATGGACGAGTGAAGCCTCGTGGGGCTCAAGGGCCTGGAATCCACCTCAGTCCCTGGGTCATTCTGGTGGTGCCTTGGCCAGGGCCTCCCCACCTTCCATCAGCCTGGCCCCCACCCTGGTCAGGGTGGGCCCCAGGGGTCCTCAGTCCCACAGGCTAGGACCAGCACCCTTTATCTCATAACAGGGTGTCTCTGAGCACACCTCAGAAGCCCTCAGTTTCCTCATCTGAAATCTATGGCATCACAGCCTGGTTTTCTGCTATTCAACAAGTGCTTACTGAGCATCTACTATGTGCCAGGCACTGTTCCAGGTGCTGGGGACACACCAGGGAGCAAGACACAGCTGTGGGCTCTCACAGAGGTGACACGGACAATAAGCAAGATGACCAAGATAATCCTGGATTTGGGAACTTAAGTAGAGTGGTGGGCTAGTGAGTGCTTGCGGGGCAGGGTGTGAGGGGCTATTTTAGATTCCCTGGTGCGGAAAGGTCTCCCAGAGAGGATGACCTTGAGCTGGGATCTACGTCATCAGAAGGACCCGGCTCTGGGAAGATCCAGAAGGAAGGGAACTCCGGCTGGAGGGCACCGCAGGAGACAGGAACAAACTCTGTGTAGTGGAAGCACAGACAGAGGAAGGTCCTGTGGCTAGACAGTGCTGGGGAGGGACAGAGAGGACGGAGAAGAGGCTGTGAGCAAGACTGGCAGGGCCGGTCCTGCAGGGTCCTGTGAGTTTCAACATGGCAAAGGGTTTGGTCTTTTATGCAAAAGACAGCTGTGAAGGAGTAGAAGCAGTGAGGGCCCAGGGCCACTGAGCACAGCAGCATCCAGATCTTGGCGAAGACCATCCTCCAATCCCAGAAACTGTGCTGCCCGGGACATGGCTGAGTCCAGCGCTCGGCCAGGAAGTATGCAAGAAGAGCCCACAGTGACTTTAGTCAAGAATTGCCAAAAACAAAAGAAAACAAAAGTTAAAAGGACACAGAACCCAGCCTGAAGGTTTCCGGCTGCCAGAGCTGGAACAATGTGAGTGACAACAGAAATAGCCCTGGGACCAGATTAGCGTCCCAGGAATAAAACAAATCCCCACGGGTCTGTGTGATTATAAACAAATGACTCAATACATCAATGCATGGAGGAGAAGGGACAGATCTTTCTTCTAGAGTTCCAATGAATAAATGTCCAAGAAATGAGGGAAATAGAAAATCGTCATTAGAATGCAGTAACAACCCAACTGCCGCTGGCAAGATCCAGGGATGAATGCTAAATTGGGTTAGCAAAATTTTAAGGAGCAACAGGAAATTTGCACAGTCTCAAAGAATCTCCCCTCAAGTATGAATGAATCATGGTGGTGGTTCCACAAATCTTTATATCCCCACCTCCAGGAGGCGGAGCTTAACTCCCCTCCCCTGGAAAGTGGGTGGGACTTGGTGACTCCCTAGCAAAGAACAGAGCAAAGAAGGGATAACTCTAAGGCGACAGGGGAGACCTAGGGCAGAGCCCCCATCACGTCGGAATCACGCAGCCCCTGACCTTTCCTGGTCTTCCCCAAACCCCCCATCCCAGTCTTACCAGGAGGAAACACCTGCCAAAGAAAGCCCTGACCAGTGCTCTTCAAAAGTGTTGGGGTTGTGAAAAACAAGGCAAGGCTGAGAAGCTGTCACGGGCTGGAGACTAAGGAGACACGTGCACAAATGTCACGTGAGAACCTGAATCAGATCCTGGACCAGAAAACAGACGTTGGCGGGGAGACGGGTGGAAATGCAAAGACAGCTGGTAGTTTAGTGGAGGGTCATGTGCCGCTATTTCTTTCCTAGTATTTTGTTTCGTTTTATTTTGATTTTTGTTTTTAGACACAGGGTCTTGCTCTGTCTCCCAGGTGGGAGTGTAGTGGCTTGATCATGGCTCACCGCATCCTTGGACTCCTGGGCTCACGCAATCCTCCTGCTTCAGCCTCCTGAGTAGCTGGAACTACAGGTACGTGCCACCATACTTGGCTAATTTATTTTTTGGTCGAGACGAGGTCTTGCTTTGTTGCCCAGCTGGTCTCCAACTCCTAGCCTCGAGTGATCCTCCCACCTTGGCCTCCCAAAGTGCTGGGATGACAGGCGTGGGCCACCATGGCGGGCCCCAGTGGTGGTGTTTCTCTGCTGTTCTATAAGCTGTCCACCTGAGGGGTGCCAGGTGAAGCGTGCGTGGGAACTCTCGAGAGTGTATTTGCAACTCTTCTGTTGTACAACGTACAATCTAGTTACTTCAAAACAAATAGTCCCGCCTTCCCACAAAAGAAGAGAGACAGAATCCACTTTGAAACACCGTGGTGAAGACCATACAATATTGACTTTGGGGTTTGCAGGCGGTACACTGCCTAGTACAGGTGAGAATGTCACCCCCAACCACTCCCCCCAAAAACCCTGATATGTGTAAGTCCTAAGCCCCAGCACCTCAAAACATGACCTCATTTGGAAACAGGGTCTTTAGAGCGAGAAGCAGGTTAGAATGAGGTCACTGGGGTGGGCCCTAATCCAATGACTTATGAAAAGGGGAAATTTGGACACAGAGACAGACACGCACGGAGGGGAGATGACGCGAACAGACACGGGAAGAACGCCACGCGAATATAAAAGACGGGAGTGACGCATCTCCTAGCCAAGGAACGCCAAGGAGGCCAG
Source organism: Papio anubis (assembly GCF_008728515.1). Classification (NCBI taxonomy): domain Eukaryota; kingdom Metazoa; phylum Chordata; class Mammalia; order Primates; family Cercopithecidae; genus Papio; species Papio anubis. Next base: position 118,859,912 of record NC_044984.1, read on the forward strand.
CGGCAGCCAGGAGCTGGAACCGGCAAGGAAGGAGCCTCCCCTGGAGCCTTCCAGAGAGCGTGGCCCTGTAGCACCTTGATTTCCAAGTGCTGGCCTCCAGTACTGTGACAGAAAAGTTCCTGCCATTTTCAGCAGCCTCGTTCATGGCCAAGTATTAAGGCAGCGCTGAGAAGCCAGTCTGGCATGTGATCGTCCACAAACCGTGGGGCCGTCACTGCAGCTGGAAAATGACTCGGTGAGCATGAGGCCTCGGAGTGGCGGTGATGTGCACGCAGCTGTCTGTTCACCACCGATGGGCAGCAACTGAGGGTGTGAATCCTCCCTGGTTACGGACACTGCCTGCCACCCAGAGACATCCACGTACCACGCAAGAGGACACATATCAAGTCCGCAAACACATGTCAAGTCCGCAGGTCACAAATCGCACAGTGCACAGGCCAGAGACAGCCTCCGAGGGTGTCGTGTTGGGCCGTGGTGCTTTATTTTTATATTTTTTATTTTTTTGAGATGGAGTCTCTCACTCTGTCACCTAGGCTGGAGTGCAGTGGCGTAATCTCGGCTCACTGCAACCTCCGCCTCCCTGGTTCAAGTGATTCTCCTGCCTCAGCCTCCCGAGTAGCTGCGACTATAGGCGCGTGCCACCACACCAGGCTAATTTTTGCATTTTTAGTAGAGACGGGGTTTCACTATGTTGGCCAGGCTGGTCTCGAACTCCTGACCTCGTGATCTGCCTGCCTCAGCCTCCCAAAGGGCTGAGATTACAGGCATGAGCCACCACGCCTGGCCGGTGCTTTCTAAAATCCTAAATTCATTGCCAGCACTGAAAACCAGAGGCTGTTACACAAAAAGCCAAACCTAAAGCTTCTCTTGAAAACATCAGGCCATCGGGCCACACCCCTTCATGGCCACAGGCTGGGAAACTGAGGCTTGGCTGCCCTTTTCAAAGGTCACCAAGCTCCCCGTTCCTCAGCCCTACCACTCCCTATTGCCTCACACCAGCCCTCCTCACTCAGACGTTCCTTCCCGCTCCTGGAGGCAGCCACCCAGGTTTGCAGTCCCCTAGAATCCCGGTGTATGATGCCCACGTGTTCAACACTCCTCTGGCAAGCTTTTTTTAAGTGTTTATTTTGTTCCAAGCAGTGTTTAGGCAATGAAGATGCATATACTGTACTGCAGACAAATCTTTTCTGCTGAGCTTCTGTCCGGCAAACGTAAAGACCACAGTCTCTAGGAGGGCTCCGGAGGCACGGGCCAAGCAGCATGTGATGAGTTTGCTGGTACAGGCATTCATGGGGTGCAAAGAAGTCAGGGTTTAAAAACACACACCCTATAAGGAAACCTAGTCCTGTCATCTGCCAGGGCACTGGGAAGGAGAAGCAGGACGTAGGAGGGTGGGATAAGGAGGCAGGAATTATGAGAGCGTTCCACGGCAGTCCGGTCGGACCCTGGCTGGGACTGGTCCTGGGGCTTATGGGGTACTGGAAAAGGAAAGCTTGGGGCAATCAGGGGAGGCTTCCTGGAGGAAGGGAGGTTTGCGCTGAGGCCTGGAAGAAGCAGAGGAATGGGGTGGGAAGAAGACAATGAGCAGAGCCCTGGGTTCTAGGGAGGGAGGCAGCGATAGTGAATCTGGAGGGGGCAGAAGGGGTGCTCAGGGAGAGCCTGACCCCAGCTGCAGAGGAGAGGAAGAGGGAGAGGAAGAGGGAGAAGAAGAGGGAGAGGAAGAGGGAGGCAGCCGTGCAGGGCCCGGATACCTTGGGAAGAGACTGTGAGTTGGGGTGATGGTCTGGACCTCCTGATCACTGAGTGCCAACCAAAAGCTGTGACAGTGCCAAGCAATGTGACGTGACTTGCCTAAGGTCACCCAGCTAGGGAGGGGCAGGGTCTGGAGTAGAGACCCAGGAGACGAAGCTGGAAGGATGTGCAGTTAGGACTGGTCTAGGAATTTGTCTATGTGACCCTGGGGGAGTCATCTGATGTCTCTGAGCGAGACCACAGAGACCTGCTAAGAGTCACCTGGGTCCTGACTGGTCCCCCTTTCCGCCTGCACAGCCCCAGGTCTGACAGTTCCCATCAGCCGACCCCCAAATGAGGCAGCAGGAGGGAAGAAATCAGCCTGCGAAAAAAGAAAAACGAGCGACGGAAGAAAGCAGCAGGCTTCCAGGCCTGAGGGGACCGGCGAACCAGGGCAACCCCCGGGCAAGCAGAGGCAGAGCACGCCTGGGCGCTGGCTGCCGCCCACCCCCGGGCCCCACGCCCTTTCACCACATCCCACGAGGGCTCCACGGATGCCTGGGAATTCCTGCAGGGTCCTGCCCAGGGTGGGGCCCATCCCTCAGTGGAGACCCCATCTCTTGCTCCTCTGGGGCTGCCCCGGCCCCGCGCCGGTGGTCTGAGCTCTCCCTCCTGCAGCAGGGGACACCAACAGCGCCCGAAGCAGGTGGCGGTGGGAGGGCAGCGGAGGCGGCTACGGGTGACTCCAACGCGTCCGAAATCGTCTGTGCAGCAGGAAGTCAAGCGTGAAATTAACTTTCACTCTGCAGCCCCAGCATGCAGACACAGAGAAATTACAGTGACGGGGCAAGGTCTCAGGGGAGGGAACGACCTCCCACCTTGAAGCAATGACAGCAGCAGCGGCGAGGAGGCCGTAAGCGTGGGGGAGGCTGCTCCGGGGGAAGCTGGGCACCCCACGTGACCCCGGCTGGATCATCTCATTGTCCCATGGCGGCAGTCACTTATCACAGTGTATTTATTCTTAACGGCCTCCCCTACTAGAATGTCAGGCCTCATTCACTGCTATGTCCTGGAGGCCCAGAACAGTGCCTGGCGTGTAGCAGATGCTCAGTAAATATCGGTTGAATGAATGAATGAATGAATGAATGAATGAGTCTGGGTCTCTGTAGATAAAAGAAAGAAGAACCAAAAACCCAGTATGTGCTCTACACGCTGAGCACTGACCTCAGTGAGCACGTATGAAACTGAGCCCTAGGGCAAGTGACTTCCCACAGGGACACACAGCTAGTCAGCCAGCCAGGACGCGCTGCGGTCCCGCTTGAGGCCCCTGTGTTCAGCCACGTGGTGAGACGGGGCCTGCACAGGGCCTCCCTTCCCATGTCCGCACTGGACACGAGACAGTGTCTGCAGTCTAGCAGGAGCAGAGTCACAAAACATCAGAGCCTGCCAGGAGTGCAGGGTGCAGAGGCTGCTGAGGGCAGCTTCCTGGGCACTGCAGATTTCCTGAACATTATGCTCTCTCAGCTTGCATACCTCTCAGTGACAGGGTGCTCACTACCTACCTCAGCAGCTCCTGCAGGGGCCTTCCCATGGTACTCTCACCCCTACCCCCAGGTCCTTTCTCCCTTCGGCCACCAAAGCAAATTTTTAAAACAAAAATCTGATCACATTGCTTCCTGGGATAAACTTCATCACTGAATTCCCTTCCAACAGATAATAAAGCCGGAACTCCTTACCAGCCCTCCGTGACCTGGCCTGTGCCCTCCTCTCCCTCGCCTACCTCCTCGGGCCATGCCAGCCTTCTCTGTGACCCCTGCCAGCTCAAGGAGGCCTTTGCACCTCCTATTCTACCCGTCTGGGACACTCCCCGGAGGTCCACACAGCCGGCTGCTGCTCAGCCTCCAAGGGTCCCCTCAACTGTCACTGCCTGCCCTGACCTCCCTGGCTAATATCACCCCCTCATTTTCTCTCCCATCACCCCACTTACCAGAGTAATAGAATTTTTAAAAAATGAATGGACTGCACAATGAAAGTTAATCATAACCGCATTGAAATCTAAAATATAGAAGGGATGATAATTTTAGTAGAAAATATCCAAGAAACTAAAATTCTAAAGACAAATCAGTTCCAATAATTTACACACAAAGGTTGTTCGAACAGAACTCGACTACTTACAGTGTAGGAAATCTTAATTATTCATCTATTTGTTTTATATTATATTATATATATATTTTTTTGAGACAGAGTCTTCTTCTGTTGCCCAGGCTAGAATGCAGAGGCATGATCTTGGCTCACTGCAACCTCCATCTTCCAGGTTCAAGCAATTCTCCTGCCTCAGCCTCCCAAGTAGCTGGGACTACAGGCACACACCACCACAGCTGGCTAATTTTTGTATTTTTGGTAGAGATGGGGTTTCACCATGTTAGCCAGGGTGGTCTCGAACTCCTGACCTCAAGTTATCTGCCCACCTCGGCCTTCCAAAGTGCGGGGATTACAGGCATGAGCCACCACACCCAGCACATCTATTTGTTTTAATTATAAACATGTTTGTTTGTGATTTAGATTTGCAACAAATTCAGTGAGGTGGCTACCTATTTAGTCAAAATGTACTTTAATAGACCACAGCCATTCTCTGACAAAGATTATGGGATGTCAAATACAGCACTGGCTTTAATATGCTTACAGTTTATTCTACTTAGACAAAGATGAAGCAATATCTATTTGCTGGTGTTATCTATATGAGTATCTTGTTCCTCTTCTGTTTAGATTCTACAGCTGTCTTTATTACCTGAAATCATCCATATTATTCAGCTTAAAATATCGCTCACTTTAAGTGAAAAAACCTATGTAAAATTGTCAGTATAATAATATGGCTATCAAAAAATATTATGTTAAGAAGAAAAAATCGTAACTAGGTATATGAAGGCATAAAGAGCTTAAGATAGTTATGTGAGCATAGTACAGTTATGTGAGCATAGTACTTTAGATTTGCTGGTATTTTCTTTATCTTTTCTTTTTTTTTTTTTTAAGAAACAGGGTTTTGCTCTGTTGCCCAGGCTGGAGTACAGTGGTGCAATCACGGCTCACTGCAGCCTTGAACTCCTGGGCTCAGGCGATTCTCCCACCTCAGCCTCCTGAGTATCTGGGACCACAGGCACGTGCCACCACACCCAGCTAATTTCTTTTCAATTTTGCTATATTTGGCCAGGCTGGTCTCGAACTCCTGGCCCCAGGCAATCCTCCCACCTCAGCCTCCCAAAGCGCTGGGATTATAGGCATGAGCCACTGCACCCAGCTGGATTAGCTGACATTCTCTTGTTTTGTTTACTTAACTCATTCTGGTTCTGTCTCCACTGCCAGACAAATCTTGATGAGGGGTGAGGCCTTTGTTTTATCCAAGGCTGAGTGGCCAAGGCCTAGAACAGGACCTGACACACAGCAGGCTCTCAGTAAGATGGGATGAATGAATGAGGGAATGCCCCAAATAGCCCGGACTCAGTTGAGAACACCCCACCCTCATCCCCTAACCCACCTGTGATGAGGTCCCAAGAACATCCCCCTTGCTTTCAGCACCCCTCCATCTGTGGCTTCCCACCCCAGACAGGGGCCCCAGAACAAGGGAAGTCCCAGGAAGCTGCAGAAGGGACAGGCATAGCCCGGGCAATGAACGAGCCCACCAGGCCGATGAGGAGCCCAGGCTGCATCTGACATGGGCATTCCATACCAGCCCAGGACCCCTGGCGCAGGACATATGCCCCTTCCTGACACTCTGCAGCCCTTGTTAGCCACTAGCTGAGGATGACCCCCCACCAGCCATGCTGGTGAAGCATCTTTGTCAGGTGCTCCTGAATCCCAGAAGGCCAAGGGCCTCAACTAGCAAGGAGAGATTTTCTAGGCTGCTGCAACAATGATGCTGCAAGAGAGTGGCCAAGTTGATCACCTGAGGTTGGACCAGTCCTGCAACTCTGGAAACTACAACAGCAACAATCTCCCTGTCAACTAGTCCAGCACCAGCAGATGCGTGAAAACACTAGGAGGTTTGCATGCTTTCAGGAACGGGGAGCTCACCACCGCATACACACTCTGTAGTTCCATCCCAGGAACGCTTGAACAATCGGACCAGGCTGAACTACCCACTGAATCAGCTAAATGCCTCCCTTTGCAGCCACACTCAAATGCATGCACCCTCTAACCATGACAAACCTCGAACATTCAACAGCTATGATCCTGAAGAGTCTCGCCTCCAACCTGCCAGCACATGTTCCTCAAGGGGCAAGATCTGCAGCCCCTTTTACCTTTTGGGTTCCTGGGCACGAACATGAGATAACATGCCCTCCTCAGCCCAGCAATCTATGCTCCTGTTAATGCATCCCAAGAAAAACCCAGCCTCCTTCCAGCTGCCACACCTTCAACGCCTTGTACCTCGCTTGAAGATACAATGCTACCAGCCTCCAGCACTGCCCCACCCAGTGGCATGTGGCACTTAATTGACATTTTCTTCTCTCCAGCCTCGGTCTGGGAAAAGGCCCCCATCATTAGAATACATCACATTGGCCACCTCCAAAGCCTCAGGGCCTGGATGAGTGCTCTGATCTGCCCCATAGTGGGCTGTGCCAGAGGGGCCTCGCTGTGCAGACGCCAGGTGACTCCCAAACATGCTTATGCCAGAGCCCAAAACACCAGGCCCCGCCTGCACTGAGGCCACTCCCCATCTCCCTGAGCCGGCTGCCCTCTGCCCGCAACAGCTCCCTCTTGCTCGAACAGGACGCACATGTACACAGACTGGGACCTCTGACCTCCGTCTCTCCAGACCCACCTGTACACAAGCAGCTCCCTCGCCCACCCTCCCAAATCCAGGCCTGTCTCCCGAAACCTCAGGGGGACACTCTCTCTGCTCCCCGTCCCCACCCCAGGTGCCACCTAGGACTGTCTCCTGTCCCCTCCAGGAGCACCTGGCCCTGGCCGGGAGCCCCTGATGGGAACAGAGAGTCCACGTCCCACATCCCATGCAGGCCGCTGAGAGCCTGTTTGCCCACCCCGCCCCCGTGGTCTGCACGGCTACCCACAAGCACTCACATTTTGATGTTCTCATGATACTGCCGGGTGTCGGAGGGCTGGTTGTACAATGGCTGCAAAGGGAGAGAGAGAAGCGCGTCAGAGCCCGGCTGGCCACTGGCCACTGCAGAGCCCACCGGCAGGAGCCCCAGGCCTGGCACAGAGGAGCTGTCCTCTGGGTGAGGGCTCAGCCATGGGCAGGCATGAAACGGAACACAGGGACCCAGCACGCCGCCCCAGCCAGGAACAGGCTGAAACTGGTTCCTCCGGGACAGCTGTGGGTACGGTGACCGCCCCCACCAAGGTCGTCATAGCTGCTCTGCGGGGCATTCAGCAGTGCTGGCCTGAAAGGGGCCACAGCCCAGAGCACACCAGGACAAACCCACACACACCCCAGAGGTTGGCCCTGGCCACCGAACATGGAAAGCCGCTTGGTTTCCCAGCTCACCATGGAAATGTGCGTCCCAACGCTGCAAGATACCACTCCACCCCCACTGACGAGCAAAGACAAAAACGTTGAATAATGCCAAGTGTTGGTGAGGTCTGCGGTGACAGGAAGCCTGGCATATAGCTGGTGGGAGCATGGTGTATGGGCACACGTCCCCCAGAGAGAGAGACAGTAGCCACTGCCTGGTGACGAACACTGACACCCCCGCCTCCGACCCCCATGCTCCTGCAGATGCCTACTGTGCTCTGCCAGGAGACGGGCGCTAGGATGTTGCTACAGCACTGCTCACAGCGGCCCATGAGAAGCAAGCTAGCCGTCCGCCACCAGAAGAGCAGCTAAGGAGATCAGGGATCAGCTACACCACAAATCCCACACAGCAGTGAGAAAGGGACGCAGGGCCCACAGGTAGCAAGCATAGAGCTTCAAAGAGCGCACGAGGAGACGCAGAAAGCACTGCAGCGTCTGTGATGGGGGCAGGGACCCAGACAGCTGCCACATGTCCCCTCCCAAATGGAAGAACCTTGCTTAGCAACCAAGGGCACAGCCTGGGTTCAAGTCCAGGTTCTGATGCTTTCTAGCTGGGTCTCCACCTGTGCCTCCGTTTCTCCTCATCTATAAAATGGGGTTAAACTCATAGGGTTTTGCGAAGATCAAACGAGACAGTGCATGCTAAGCTCTGAGGCTGGCACCTGCAGGCTGAAGTGCCCAGAGGTGCCAGTCGCATTGTCGCCATCAGGGAGCAGTGACTATGTTAATGGCACCCACCTTTCACGCCTCCCTGTAACCACCCATGACCTTGCTGTGGCCAGTGGAACCAGTGCACCCTCAGCAAAAGCAGAGGCTTGACGATGAGAGTTCACATTTCTGCTGTTTCTGTCAAGAGAACGAGCCTAGCCTGGCCTGCAGGAAGCGGGCAGAGAGGCAAAGAGCAGAGTGGTGCCACCCAGCCTGGGCTGAGCTACAGCACTGGCCCACCGACTCCCTTGCTGGCCACGGAGGCACAAGAGCTGAGTCCGCACCAGCAGAAATGCTCAGCTGCCTTCCAGACTGGTAAGAAACAGTAAACAGTTGCTGCTTCAAGCCTCTAAATGTGGGCTGCTTTGTTCCCCAGCAGAAGCCATGTAACCGCACTGCATAACCGATACACTCACCCCCACTGTACAGACAGGAAAACTGAGTCCTTAAGAGCTTACAACATTTGCCCACAGCTGGTAAGAGATGAGCCTGAATGACAGCCCATCTCTCAGCTCCAGCACTGGAGGAAGGAGTATGCTCTCCTCTCTGCCTGAGCCTCTGTGTGTGTGTGTGTCTTTCTGTCTGTCTCCCTCTCTTCCTATACCTCTCCCTCACCTACACACACAGCAGGAGCCTCCCAGGGTGGCCATGGGTGACTGTGGTGGGAAGATCAGGTACAGAGTATGAGTGATCAGGTGGAACGGGGTAAGGATGGAGACGTGGAGTCCTGCAGCCTTGGGTCAGGGCTGCAGCAACAGAAGGGACACACAAGTCTCTTCCCTGGGGATAGAGCTGAACACACCTCCTGATGACGCCAGCACAGGGGGCCACCCAGATCCCCGCCCACCCATCCCCAGAGAAGGGCCTCTGCAGCTCTGCAGAGCCTCACAGACGGTCTTGGCTGGTGACAATGTCACCTTTCTCCCTGTAGCCCCAGATCCCCTGCTAGGGAATTCACCACTGGACTCGGGCAATTCCAGGGTCCTGCTCAGCTACTCTCCTGGGGACAGAGATGTCATCCTGCAGCTGACATGAGCCATTTCTCCCCATGCCAGGTCAGGCTCCCCTCCCAAGGTTCTCAGCCCTGAACAGAGGGCAGTTTCCCCACCCCGACCCTGGAGGTTTGAACAAGGCGAAGAAGTGAGCAGAGGAACAAGAGAGTCCATGGTCAGACTCACTGCAGAACTTTCCAGTGGAAAGAAGGGGTATGGTGCAGCATCCCTGCAGAGGGTGCGAGTCCTTGTCTCAGGAATGGCAAGGGGCCCTATCAAGATGCCCACGCTGTAACCCAGGGCAACACGTTGGCTCCTTTATGTTCCCCACATGCCAATCAAATGCAGGCCAGGTGCAAGGGGACATCACTTAAAGGTTCGGGTTTTGGAAACAGGCCCCAGTTTAAATGGTGGCTCCTCCCTCACTAGCTGTGAGCTTGGACAAGTGCCCTCAACACTCCGGCCTCAGTTTCCTCATCTGGAACATGAGTGTAGAACAAAGAGGACCTACTTCACGGAAATTTTGGATAGCCCAGAAAATTTCAGACTTGGTGAAATTTAGTGTTTGTCTTGTTTTGGTTTTAAAGATAGAAAACAGCCGAAGGGGCCCAGAAGGGGACTGGAAGCCCACCACACACGACCCTGGGAGGGAGTGGTGGGCAGAGGGGACAGTGCTTCTGCGGCACAGGGCGGGAGCAGAAACACAGGACAGGCTCCCGGGGGCAGCAGGAGCCCGGTCAGCCTCCAACCCACCGAAGCCACAGGGGAGGGAGGCCACTTCCACTTGGTGGCCACCTCCTCTGCCCCGTAGATAGGGACACAGCCCCTGCTTCTCAAGGCGGCCATCGGTGAGCGGCCCGCAAGGCGAAGGCCCCGAAGGACTGAGGATACTGCGTACTGCCGCCTCTAAACAGGGGCTGCCCCCTGGGAGGCACTCACCAGTCACTCCCCGAGGCCACTGAACCCCAGGAGCCCAGGGGAGGCTCTGGGCCCAGAGCGGCTGGAATGCTGTGTGTTGCCATGGCAACAGGCTGAGGACAGCCATCTTGGAAAGCCCAGAAGGGGGTTGGGGGAGGGAGGGACAGTGACATGTCCTGGCAGATGCATTGCTGAGGGGACACAGGGCCCGAGGGGACTCCCCAGCACCCCCCTCACCCTCTGCAGAGGGGGCTGCACAAAGGCCTGGCGGCTCCCCAGCCCAGGCTAGGCGGGGTACCCACGTGGGGCCATGAGGCACCTCCACAGCCACAGGCTGGGGGCATGGCTGGCCCCTGTCCCTCACCCCCAGGCCTTATCCTCCCGGGAGAAATGACCCCTGGGGGGACACATGCCAGTGAGGACATCAAGGCCCAGATGAGTGTGGAGCCTGGGGTGGCACCCAGGAGGCCCCAGGGTCTAGCTCTCTCTTGCTCAGCCTCCGTCTCCTCTAAAATGAGAGGCGCAGCCACTCAGAGGGCAGAAAGAGGGCAAAGGGGAGCAGGTGCCAGACGCAGGGCTTAGGCAAAGATGAGGCACAGTGGTGACTAAGAAAGCCAGCAGGGGCCAGGGAGGAGGCGGCCCCCCTCGGGCTTTGAGCCAGCCAGCAGGGCCACCAGGAAGAGCCACAGTCCCAGGCGGCCTGAGCTGGCAATAAATGAAGCGTCAGCCCCAGCCCTCAACCCGCTGGTGACACCAGCTTCTTAAAATAACGCCTTGGAACAGGAAGGAAGCAATGACTCAAAGCGGCAGAGAGGTCGGGGCTGCAGGGCGCGCCCTCCACCACCACGCCTGCTCCCAGCCTGGCCCGGGCCCCACAGCTGGGCGGGAGGGGCCGTGCCCCACCATCTCAGAGCCCTAGACCCCTGGTTAGCACCTCTGCTGCTATTTTCATCCTTTCCAATGCAAATTCCTCCAGGGGGGCCACAGGGATCCGTCCCTGCCAAGGGGAGGGGCGTTGGAACTGCAGCGTCTGATGGAAGACACCCTGGGAACTAGACTCTGTGACCACAGCCCCTGGGTCCTCAGGCCGTCCCTGGTCTGGGCTTCTGACACCTAGGTGGTAGACAGGCCCCTGCAGAGGGTGTACCACGGAGCTGCCTCTGCTTGGAGGATGCCTGTGGCCACTCGGGCCTGGCAGATCTGTGCAGAACTGGCCAGCCGCTCCCCCCGGGGCTCAGCACACCTCCCCACCTCATCTCTTGCTGTGTGGCCCAGCGCAAGGCACTCCCCTCGCTGAGCCTCATCCAGAAAATGGGATGGCAACAGCTCTGCGAGGCGCCCTCCCTTTCCCCACTGACTGGCACCAAGCCAGGGGCCTTCAAGAGTCCAGACACTAGACCTTGGCCTCCTGTGCCATCAGCCCTTTGGAAGCCTCTGCTCTGAGATCCCCAAGCGGGAGACAACCCCATCCCCTTGTCTCCAAAGAACCAGAGAAGACTCACTGTGGGGCCCCTGGTTCCAAAGCTTCTGACACCAGCAGCTGCCCACCCCCATCCACCCACAGACTCCCACGGACAGGGGCTTCCTCGCCTGTGTTCCTCAGGCCCTAAGACGTGGGGGCCTCCAGGCCCTTTCCCCTAGGAAGCCCCCAGGGACCAATCAGGAAAGGGGAGCGGGAGGACCTGGAAGTCTGGAAATGGTTGGGAACTTCATCCAACCCTGCCATCCCCATTTGGCAAAAAAGGAGAAACCGAGGCAAGAGGCAGCTTACTGGTGGGGATGTAAAATGGTACGGCCACTTTAGAAAACAGTTGGGCAGTTCCTCAAGGGGCTAAACATAGGGTTAACAGAGGATCTAGCAATTCCACGCCTAGGTACACACCCAGGAGAAATGAAGACGTACGTTCACATGGAAACGGCACACTAATGTTCACAGCAACTTTATTCACAATACCCCAAATATGCAAACAATCTCATGTCCACCAACTGATGAGTGGGTAAACAACACGTGACCTGCCCCTACAGTGAAAACATGATTCAGCCACAAAAAGGAATGAAGGACCAACCCACGCTCAACACGGATGAACCTCGAAAACATGATGCTGAGGGAGAGAAACCAGACACAAAGGACCACATATTGCAAGATTCCATTTATAGGAAATGTCCAGAATAGGCAAATCCATAGAGACAGAAGGGTTTCTTTTGAGATGATGGAATGTTCTAAAATTGACCGTGGTGACAGTTGCACACATCTGTGAATACACTAAAACCCACTGAATTGTATGCTTTAAAGGGGTGAATGGCATGCGTGTGAACTGTACTTCAATAAAGCTGTTTACAAAACAGAAAAACAAGCAAGCAGCAGCTGCTGGAAACTTCCCCAGAAATCACTTCCACGGTGAGAAGCATGACCCCAGGCCAGAGCTCGTCACCAGGTCGCCCAGGCCCAAGGATGTACCTGGAGGGGGCAGAGCCCGGAAGGGATGGGGGAGCCCGGCGAGGTTTCTGAGTCCAGCCAGGTAGGTGGCTGGGCCCTGCTTCTGAGCTGGAGGAGCCCTTGCCATCTCCTCCCTGCTTCTGCCTTCTGAGCGGGCCTGGGAGCCTGCGGCTTGCAGTTTCTGAGTGGCCTCAACAGACAGACCCCAGGCTTCGGGGAGCTCTCACTGTACAAAACCGAGCAGCCTGCAGAAACTTCACGCGGAATAGCTCATCACCAAATTGTTCACAACTACTGAGCGCTTCGTAGGGGCCAGGAGCTGCACTAGGTGAGCCTTTAACGGGCATCACTGCCTTTAACCCTGGGAAGACCCTGGAAGGAGGCCCCAGAGTGTCTGCCTGTCCGAGATGAGAGAGCACTATGGTACTGGGAGGTCAGCCCCTTTCCTAAGGCCACTTGGCAAACACGCAGTGGAGTTGAGTTTAGATGGAAGCTCTGAAGGTGTCAGACTTGTTTCGTTTATGAGGCAGGGTCTCACTCTACTGCCCAGGCTAGAGTGCAGTGGTGTGATCATAGCTCACTGTAGCCTTGAACTCCTGGGCTCAAGCCATCCTCCTGCCTCAGCCTCCCAAGTAGCTGGGACGACAGGCGTGCATCACCACACCTGGTGAATTTTTTAATTTTTTGCAGAGACAAGATCTTGCTATTTTGCCCAGGCTGATCTCAAATTCCTGGCTTCATGCAATCCTCCTGCCTTGGCCTCCCATAGTGCTGGGATTACAGGTGTGAGCCACTACACATGGCCGAAAGCGTAAGACTTTACCTGCACCCTGGGCGCACTCACACGCACACCCTAGCCCACCATGCACACAGACTCTCCCTCATCTGGCACACATGTGGGTAGCAGTATGCCTTCAGTGCCCACCACGGCCATCCATGCTGACCAGCTCAGTGCGCACACACGGCTGTGGGGCAGGCAGGGGCTGTGGCCCGTTCTCTGGGAGCTAGGGCTTCTGCATCCACCCATCCTCAGCCCAGGGACTCCAGGAGGCTTGGGGCTTGCTTTCCAGCTCTGCTGCTGACATGGCGTCTTTCCACAGCAAAAGGACACTAGTGACAGCCATCATCACCATCATCACCATCATCACCATCATCATCATCATCATCATAGCTAATGCCGAACACTTACTGTCTGCAAGGCAGGCGCCACACCTGATGTTGGACAAACATTAACACAGCTCCTCCTCACTGTAACCCAGTGGAATAGGTGCTGTTAGGATTCCCATTTTACAGATGAGGAAGCTGAAGCACGGAGAGTGTAACAAACCCACTCAAGGTCACACCACCATGAAGCAGCGCACCTGGGAGTGGACCGAGATCGCGTGACCCAGAGAACCGGCTCTCCGCGCTCAGCTGGAGCAAACGCGCTGGTCTACAGGTGTGTGACTCTCCTCACAGCCCAAGTGGCCGGGCTTCACGGTGTGCACAGGAGTGCGCAGGTGGCCCCACAGGCACTTGCTGCCAAGACTCCCCACCCCCACTCAGCCCAGCCAGGCCCGCCCACCCGCTATCTGCCATCCTCTCATCAGGGAGGTGGGTTTCCTGCCTCCTCCGCGGACGCCGCCTGGGCAGCGCTTGGCAATAGATGACTTCCTCCTCCACCGCACCCTCCCGCCTCCCTGCCCACCTCTCCAGCCACCCCCGCCCTCCCCGGAGCCCCCGACCCTGTACCCCAGCTCACCAGCTCCACCTGGGGCCCCAGGCCTTCCAGAATCCGATGTGCAGCTTCGGCCTTCTTCTGCAGGGTGATGGCGAAGAGGAGGAATTTTTTAAAAAAACAAAAAAACACAGATTATAAATAGAGGCTTCCCGGAGCAGCGGGCACCTGCCCAGCCCAGTCCAGCATGCTGATCCTCAGTACGGGGGAGGGAGGCCTGGGGCCCTCTCCAGGCCCTCCTCTGGCTGGAAAGAAACACAGAGGGGCCTCAATACCCCCACAGCGGCCCCAGCAAGCCCGCCAAGTTTCGATTTTAGCAAATGCGCCAGGTCCACTGAAGCCTGTTCCCCGGCAGGCGCGCAGGCCTCGCTCCCCCAGGGCCCGGCGATGTGGGCACCGCTCCCCGCCAGCCCAGCCGACACTGCCAGCCCTGAGATGCCTTCCCTCGCCCTGGAAGCTGGTTGGGTTGTCTACAATTACCTCAGAGCTAGTGCAGCCAGCGAGGGAAGGAGGAGGAGGAGGAGGAGGAGGAGGGAGGGTGAGATAGAGGCGCTCAGAGATACCCTTTCTAGGATTCTTGTGTTTCACAATCATGTGATTATTTCTGGGCTGCCCTGGGGCCTCCCCGCCTCCTCCCCACTCACAAGTGGGGACTTATTAGGAAAACAGGAACATGTGGTGCAGGGCTCGGTGGCCGCTCCGTCAATAGGCTGGACCTCCGGGCCCCCACCCCGGCCCTCGGCGTGAAGGCAGATGTTGTGCCTCGGCCAGGCCTGCCAGCCCCTAGCCTGGGACCACCAGGGTCCGCTCAGAGGAGGCCTGGAGGATGGCCCAGGCCAGCCAGGTACAGGGAGGTGGGGGGTGGAGGGGCTCCTGAAGGTGGCTTCCTGGGGCTTGTGACGGAGGGCAGGGGCAGAATTTGCGTGGGTTTGGGCGCCCCCTGCACAAGGCTAAACTGCGTGTGTGCTGGCAAATGGGTGTTCACGGGCTGGCACGTGGGCGAGCCCCTGCTGTGACTCAGCTGCCCTGGGGCAGCCACCCAGTATTTGGCAATGACTAGGCGGACAGGCCCCAGAAGTCACCATCACCATACTGAAACTGTCCCCAGTGACCCCAAACCCAGATTGGCCAAAAGTAGGTGACCCCGAGTCCTGGGAAATGTGGCTGCCAACAAAAACTTGACGCAGCCTTTGCCAAGATCTCCTCGCAGGGCGGAGGGGCCCAGGCTCCCCAGCTGCAGCAAAGAGGGGAGGGCATGGCGGGTCAGCATCACTCCCACTCCCCAGCCCTCGGAGAAAGACCTATGTAGGTGGGCTCAAGCCGGAACCTAGAGCTGCCTCTGCCTAGAGCCCAGGGCCTGGACCACCAAGAGCAGAGCTATGCTCTCGGCCACCTTCACGCTGAGCCGAAACCCCGAGACCTGCAGCCTCAAGGTGCGGCTGGGGGCTGGAACAGCAGGGGAGAACTATTACAGCAGTGATCAGTTCCCCAAGCACCTGCCATGAGCCGACCGTCGGGCACACGCTGTGTTCTTAACATTTCAATCACGCATAAGCACCACGGGAGGCACACGCAGGAGTAGCCCCATTTCACAGATGGTGAAACTGAGGCACAGAAACAAAACACAGGGAAGAAGCCCTTCTTATGACCTCCGGGATCCACGGACAGAGGAAGCCAAGGGCCAGGTCCCACGCAGGGCCACCCCTCGGCTTGGGACTAGTATTTCCGGTGGATGGGGGGAGACATCACCCTGAGAGTCACTGTCCCAGCCACACCCTCGAAGCAGGAAAGAGTCTGCCCTGGGGTACTGAGGATGGGAGAACCCCTGAGCCAGGCCCAGGGAAGGACTGGGTATGGGGTGGCACGGGGGCAGGGCAGCTTCCAAACGCTGGGACCAGTGGAGAGACAGGGAATGAATGAGACCTGGCGCCTGCCTGGAATAAACCCAAACAACAGCTGTTGGTTAAGAGCAGTGACAGCAGATTAGTATGCTCAGGCAGAGAAAGGTATGTATGAAAGTGTCTTGACTCAGCCTCCCCTCCCCAGAGAGGCCTTCCCTGACCCCCCACAGCAGGGTGGCCCACCTCCCTCGACCACTGTTTTCCCCACCTGGCTGTCTTCACAGCACATGCGGTCAGGGGTAAGGGTCTGCAGCCCACTGTTTATCCTACTGGCCATGTCCCCCTGATGAGGACTCTATGAGGAGCAAGGCACCTGCTCTGTTCTCTGCTGCACCCACAGTGCCTGGAACAGCGTCTGGCTCAGAGTGAATGCTCAGGAATGGTCTAAATACCTGGAAATGGGGTCGGCTGGCTCCCTTGCTCAGGCTGGCTCCCTCACTCAGGCTGTCTCTGGGGCAAAGCATTCTTGTACCCACAGGCTCTCTGGTCCCAGCCCAGAACCCTGTCCTCTTTCCACGTTGCTGCAGCTGGCCCAGTGCCTCCCCGCCTCTCCACCAGGACCAGAAGAGGCTAGCGCCAGCCACCGAGCTGCTATCGTCCAGCAGGGCTCAGCACAGGATTGAGGGCAGCAGGCACTTTCTCCAGGGCCATGGGGGAAGCAGTCCACATCCCGGACACGCCTGGCCTTTCCAAGGACACAGAGGCCTCTCTGTCTCCTCCACAGAGGTGGCTGAGACGGCAGGCCCTGTCTCCCTGCTCTCCAAGCCACAACCAGGATTGCCAAGCCTCCCAGTAACCTGTTTCTGGGTGCAAGGGCTGCCCCATTTTACAGATGGGGAAACTGAGGCTCAGAGAGGACACTTGGATAGGAGGTCACCAATCCACACAGTTCTAGGCAAAATCCCAAACCCTTCCCACCTGAACCTCTCCCACCTAGAACATTCCCCAACCCCAATATTCCCATGGCTCATATCTGTACCTCTCCTTGGCCCCCTTGGGGGCCACCTCCTGACACTGGCTCCCTGGCTGCCCTTGATCCTGGCAAACAGCAACTGCTCCAACAGGAGCTCCTGTCCGCATCTTCCCCATGCAGGCACAAAGCCCAGCTTGCAGGGGACACCAGGACACACTTGGTAGAGCTGAACCAACTCCACCCAAGGGTGGCAAAACTCAGGGACCGCTCCGGCCCAGAGGAGGGCTTCATGCTGGGCTGACACCTGCCAGTGGGAGGCTGGAATTCAGGGGACTCAGCCCCACCCTGGGGGAGAAGGGAAACAGGCCTTTCTCAATCCCACTGAAACCCGACTGCCCCCACGCATGTCCTCCCATGTTCCTGGCCTTGCGGGGGCCGAGTTCTCTGCTCTGATGGTGGCAGGTGGGGCTGATGCTGCAGGGGAGGTGGCCAAGCCTGAGAGAAGCCACTGCCCAAGCTCACCTGGCTCAGAGAGGAGAGGAGAACCTAGGGACTCAAGCCAGTGAGGGGCCCTGTTCGCCATGGTGTCCACCCACTGTAGGGGCTTTCACCAGGCAACTGGGGATCACTCAAGCAATGGCACCCCTGCAGGGACTCTGGGTCTGTGTGGCCAGACCTCCCATGCCCAAAACGCCTAGGAGCGGCGCTGGGGCACACAAGTCCTTAGTCACCTATGCAGACAGGTGCATGGGAGCACCAGACCCATGTGACCCAAGTGCACATGCCGAGATCTAGGAATGCGCAAAGACATACACACATGTCCACACACGTCAAGGCGGACACACATACTCACACACGTGCACCCAAGTGAACACATGATGTAACCACACCCGCCCCATACACGCCATCTCACGCACATCCATCTGTACACACATGCACACAGCCTAATGCGTACCCGTGTGAACACATGCGTATGCATACAGGTGCACAGATACACGAATACCTACATACACGCCTCACACGTGCCAATTCGTGGATGCATGTGTTCACACATGTGCACACAGCACCCATAGTTACGCACACATACACAACACGCACCCACGTGTGTATGCATGGATGTGTAAGTGCACAGATAACCACAGACCCCACATGCTGACTCATATACGCTTACACATACGTGCACATGGCCATCCAGAGGTCCACATACATGCACATATGCATGCATACACATACACAGGTGTGCTGTATCAATGCACAAATCACCACATGCTCGTCCCACACAAGCCGACTCTCACTCTAAGTATTCACATACAAGTATGCACAGTCATCCAAAGGCACACATGTATGCTCACCCATGTGTATCCAACACACATAGCACACATGCATCCATCCGTATATGCACATGTGTACCCACAGGCACACAAACCACACACGCATCCATATGCGGCTCTCCTCTAGGGCAGAGAAACAGACCAGACACTGACCACTCCCTCGCCTCTCCCCTGCCTGGAAGCCCCATCCTAGCCCCTTCTCTGCCACACATCCTAGCCCCTTCATCTGCAGATTGCAGGCAGCACCTACTCACCCAAGAAGCCCCGAGCCCCTAGTCCTGCACTCAAGCTCCTCCGCTGGCTGCAGCAGTGCCTCAGGGCAGCGGCCTACCCTGAGCTTCAGCTTCCTCATCTTCAAACAGAGCCCCATGCCCGTGAGCCCTGCGCAGAGCCTTCCCAGGGTGTGTGACGAGCAGGAACAGTGGCAGGTCAAAGGACACATGCAGCAGCCCCGCAGGGCTGAAACGGACAATCTGAAAGAACCCCTGGACCCTAGGGGCAGTTTTGATGACCAGGTGGCTGGGCATGGAGGCCAGAGGTAGGGGCCTGGCACAGGATGCTGGGGCCACAGGATGGGGTCTGAAGCACTGCTCTGAAAATCTTGAATCGGGGGTCTGATGTTGGGCCCGACAGACAAGCATGAGGAGTGCCAAACCCCCCAAAAGGCTCTCCTGAATGCTTCACGCTCACGGTGACTGTGGATGGTATTATTCGTCTCTGCCCTGCTCCGTCCCGATCACACGTGCACACACTGAGTCCTAATCACATCATAGAAACACCTTCCTTTTAAGATGCTTAAACTCGAAGACAAGGACCCGAGTTTTCTGCTGATTTCCGCATTACTCAGCAACTGGGGTTGCTGCTTCCATCAATCCTGCCTCCTCCTCACCTTGTGAGTAAGCCGTAGACATCTCCATTGGAAGCAGCCTTCTGCCTTTCCCCAGTCACCCTAGCTCAAGGCCCATCTCCCCTATGAAGCCCACTCTGCCTGTTCTGTCCTGAATTCCTGCAGTACCAGCAACCTGCGCTGCACAAATGCCCCTTCTGCATCCACACGTTGCTAGTGCTGCCTGTGTGTGTGTCCTGTCCAGATCCCAAGTGTGTGCTTTGTCCCGGAACCAACAGGCTCCTATCTCATGCCCACCACCTTTGAAGATCAAAGGAGACGCCAGTCCCATCTCTGGGACTTGGCCTGTGCCATGTCCCTCACCCGAATGCCCTCCTTCCAGCCCACCCACTGCCTCCAAGAAGCCTTTCCCAGCGCTCACTTCCAGGTCATGCTTCTGCCCTCCTGGGCCCAGGCCACCCAGTCTGCTCCTGCTCTCAGGCTGCAGCCACCCTGCCGGCTGCCCTGCCATCTGTGCACACCTGCCCGGCCCCGGCCCCCGCCCACGCAGGCAGCTCCCGCGAGGCAGGGAGGTGGGAAAAGCCTTGCTCAGCGGGTGCCTCACCAATGTGCTCTGAATGGATAATGAGCCAGACTCCAGCACTCAGAACTGCCAGGCGGGCCCTGCCCGGCGGGGAAGCTGCATTTTCCGGCTGGCTCGGCGTTTAGAGACAGACCCTTGTCCTCCATCTCTCCAGGAACCAGCAGGGAAGGAAGGCAGATTAAAATTTAATCCTACTGATCCCCCAAGAGGTGGTAAGTCCAGGCTGCTCCTGCCAAAGGCGGCTGGGGGCCTCCCGCACACCAGGCTGCAGGCTTTGGAGGCTCAGAGGCTCAGCCCAGGTGGAGGGTCCCCACCAGCCCCCACGGCCCCAAACCAGAGGCCTGTTCCACGGGCCAGAGCTGGCCACTCGCCTCCATCTCCCCTCCCCTTCTGCCACCTGAACATTTGCACAATTATTTAATGTGCATCTGCTGTGTGGTGAGCACCGTTTTAGGTGCTGGAGATACCACTGGAAATAAAAGTGGGCAGGAATAAAATCCCTGCCCTCACGGAGTTTCCATTCATAATAAACAGAATAAATAAGTAAACCAGAAATCACGTCCCATGAGGACAAGGCTAAGGAGAATCAGGAGCCACAAAGGAGGAAAATGGGTGTAATCCTGAAAACCCTTTTTCATGAGAGAAGGGTTTTCAGTATTAAGTAGAGGGTTGAAACAGGTCTTGCTGAGAAGGAGCCACTTGAGCAAAGATGGAAGTGACAGTATGAGCCCTGCAAGGAGAGGAGTACCAGGTAGAGGCCAAGGCACTGCAGCAATGTGCTCAGCCACTGACTTGGCCTCCACAGCTGCTGAAGAGAACCGTGCCTGCTCTCCACCAAGGATCAGAGACGGCAGGCAGAGGTGACACTCTCAGGAGCCCTGTCCATGTCCCCTCCACTTCGGGCTCCTGGAGCAACCTCAATCTTGGCTCCGAGTCCCAGGCTCAAAGCTCACTTGCTCTGCAGTCTCAGGGAGGTCTCCTTCCCCCTCTGAGCTTTGGTTTCTTGATGAGCAAAATGGAGAGAATAATAGTAGTTCTACTAAATGCAAATACTGTTCTATTAAATGTACAAGGTAAACAATCACAAGAAGAAATGAGAGCTACGATAATGACAATTAATAGCATCAGCTGGCATTTCTTTGGTGCCAGGCACTGTCTGTCCTAAGGGCACTAGGAAATCAGCCCCTTTAATCCCCACACCAACTATACTAGGTGATGCCATCGTTGTCATTGTTTTAAAGCTGTGAAGTGTGAGGCACAGGGAGGTTTAAGTAAAACATTCCAGGGTCACAGAGCCAGGAAGTGGGAGAAATGGGATTTGAACCCAAGATGCCTGGCTGAAGCATGTGTGGCCCCTGGGCTCTCTTATGACTGTTACTAGCGGTACTTGAGGTGAGGGGCCACGGTGTGGGAGAGTGACCCAGGCACACAGTTCCCAGGCCCCAAACAGGCTTGTCTCATTCTGCATGACATTGCTGTTTCTAGAGGTGGAGGCGTAGCCAAACTGGTTCATCAAGTAGTTCCCTGTCTCAGGCTGCTACTGCAGGCACCCACCAGACTCCAGAGACCTCCCCACCCCCACCTCAACTCTGAGCACTGATTGGCCAAGGAAGATATTACGGAAGAGGCAGCTGGGAAGGGTGGCTGGGGCTACAGGCAGGAGGGGAACCAGAGAAGCCAAGGCCGGGAGAGGAGTTTCCGCATCTGTCGCTTCACAAGGACCAGTCCCTCTCTGGGCCTCAGTTTCCTCATCCAGAAAATAAGGGAGGGGATCAACATCCACAGATCCTGAGTACATTTAGAAAAAGTCGATTGTAAATCTTCAAAGCCCAGCTAGTAGTGGCTTGCCTGGGACGACGGGGAGCTCACCACCTCACCAGACACAAGGTTCCACGTTCGGGGTGCACAGACCCGTACGGTCCAGCCCCTGGAGACACGGCTCTGGGTACCCCAAGCCCCTCCACCAGACCAGACCCCCTATAGCTGCCCCCAGTGGGATCTCCATGGGCCTCCACAGCCTGCTACAGACTCTGTGTTTCAATCATCTCAAACGCCCCTTCGAGGGCCCAGTGTCAGTGGAAGCTGGTGCTGATACCTCAGGCCCTGTGGTCTGACAGCCCACAGGTTCAAATCCAGGTCCAATGCTTCCTAGCTGTGTGACTCTAGACAAGTCACTTAACCTCTCTGGGTCTCAGGAAAATGGAAACGACATCTGCACGCGCCGTTCCAGGACTGACGGGAGGAGCTGCTCCATGAAAGCTCACTGCTGTGGTCATAACGTCATTATCTTTTGTCTTAAAGGAATTTCTTCTGCACGAGTGCCTGAAGTGGCAGCCCCTTACCCTGGGCCATCAGCTGGACCCTGGTGCTATCCTGGAGCCCAAAGCCTCCGTTTTGTGTTGCATCCCACTGGCTAGCCACGGTTCACACCCATCTGCGCGTCTGAGCAGAACAGCCCAGAGGCCACACCAGGATGGCTTTCCACCAGTCACCTTCCCCCACCCACTCATAAACCCTGCATCTCTGGGGGAGAGGGTGGCGAGGTCCCCTCCCCATTTTGCAGATGGGAACACTGAGGCCATATTCATTGTGCCCCCTGTGAAGCACCTCATGGCCAACACCGGGGAGCAGCAGGCAGGGGCGGGGACGCATACCCGGTTCTCGTCGTAGATGATCTGCACCAGGCTGCGGTGCTTCGACTCAATGGGCGGCGGTGACACGGGCTTCTCAGGCTCGGGCGGCTTGGCAGCCTCCTCCTCCAGCTGTTGCTGTGGGAAGAGGCAGAGCGTGAGGGGTGAGCACCCCGGCGGGCGGAAGGAGGGCTGCAGCTCCCAGGGCGTGGGGAGGCCCCCTTGCAGCCCGGTCCGCGGCCGCGTACAGGAAGTCAGGCTGCTACCCATTTCCTGTGAGTCACCCCAGGGACTCCGTACCCGGGAGAGGCCCCAGCTCCCGGGCCAGCTGCAACCTCCAAGCTCCGAAGCCAGGTTCAAATCCTGCCTTCGTGACTTGCCAGCTAGGGAAGCACAGCCGAGCAGCCTCACTCCGCTAGGCCTCAGTTTCCCCCTCTGTAAACAGGGCTGATTGCCGTGCCGCCATTCTGACCATGGTGAGAACTCAATGAGTTACACAGGCAGGCGCAGCCAGGCCTGCTATGAGCCGGCATTACTACCCGTTAGGGTTCCTACAGGCAGCATCAGTGCTAGGAGAAGCTGCGCAGACTCCGCAGCTGCACTGGCTAGACCAGAGCCAGTCCTACTGGCTCCCACTCCTACTTACTGCTAGCCTTGAGAAGCTCCTGGACTCTTTGAAGTGATTTAATTTGATATTAGGTGATCACCGAGCCTTTATTACCTTTTACTATCTTTATCTTTATTAATTTTATTATTCTGACGTGGATATCTCGATTATCTCTTTATCTTTATTACCTTTACGGTCTTTATTTTATTATCGATTATCTTTATCTCTTTATTACCTTTATTATCTTTATCTCTTTATCTCTTACCTTTATCTCGACATTATCTCTTTATTCACGCATTATTCTTTATTTCATTCTTATCTCTCGACATCTTTGATGATTTGATTTTGACGGATCGCGGATCGATCTGGATATTTTATCTTGATTTTATTCGGATCTTTGTCTTTGACGGACGGATTTTGATCGGATTTGATCTTTTGATTTTTATTAATTTTGATATTTCTCGATTATTTGTCTTTATTTTTCTTTTTGATCTCTTGATCGCATTGATGCGACATTTTCGACGATGACGGATATTTCTGGATCTTTACATTTTATTACTTCGATTGTCTTTATCTTTATTAATTTATCTTATCTTTCATTTTATTCGCCGGAAGCTTACTTTATTATCTTTATTATCTTTCTTTGTGACATTTTATTATCTTTCTATTATCTTGATCTCTTTATTATCTCGGACACCCTTATCCTCATCAATTCCTAATTTCATCATCCCCCCCATCATCCTCATCCTCATCACCCCCCCATTACCCTCATCCTCATCACCCCATCATCCTCATCCTCATCACCCCCATCATCCTCATCTTCATCTGTCCATCTACCAAATACCCTCCTCCTAACACCATTGGAAAGAGCATCCCATCATGCTGCCATCTGCTTCATAGCAAGAGGGAGGCTGAAGACCAGAGGGTTTAGGGCACTGGCCCAAGGTCAGATGGGAAGCCAATGCCCCATTCTGCAGTGTGACAGGGCATCACAAGTGAGATCAGAACATGGTTCTGCTCCACTTATGATGCTCACACAGCCTGCACATGACCACAGAGCAGATCAGTATGAACCCAAAAAGGTACCCAAGAAGAAGTGAACACAAAAAGAGCCAGAAAATCCAGGGTGCTGGCTTCTGCAGGCGATGGTGCTGGCAGCTTGAGCAGAACTGCCTCAGTCCCACAGCAACCCCTGGTGGTCGCTTCAAGAAGGACATCGAAATACTCCCCCAAAGCACTGAACAAACAAAACCAAGAAGGGGAAGAAGTCCACAGCCGGGAAAGGGTGGGTGGGAGGGAGGCTCCCCTCAGCCAGGGAAGGTGGCCCTTCCTCAGGTACTAGCGAAAATACTACCTGGGACACCTACAGAGATCCAGCTAAGAGGGTGACTCAGCTCTGTTGGGCCTGGATTCAAGCCTGAGCCCCACACTCACCAGCTCTGCAGCCTCAGCCAGGGCACTTCACCTCCCTGACCTCAGTGTCTACTTCAGCAGAACCTGCAAGTACATGCCTACCTCATAAGGTTGTTTGGAAGATCAAGGAGATAATGCTGAAAAAACTGCTGCACAGCAGTGACACGCTAAAAAGGGCTGTCTAATGCAAGTCAAAACCACAACGAGATACCGCTGTACAACCACTAGAATGGCTGGAATCAAAAACATTTTTTTATTTTTTTATTTTTTATTTTTGAGACGGAGTCTCACTCTGTCACCCAGGCTGGAGTGCAGTTGCATGATCTCGGCTCACTGCAAGCTCCGCCTCCCAGGTTCACGCCATTCTCCTGCCTCAGCCTCCTGAGTAGCTGGGACTACAGGCGCCCACCACCACACCTGGCTAATTTTTTTGTATTTTTAGTAGAGACGAGGTTTCACTATGTTAGCCAGGATGGTCTTTAACTCCTGACCCCGTGATCCGCCTGCCTGGCCTCCCAAAGTACTGGGATTACAGGCGTGAGCCACCGCACCCGACCAAAAACATTTTTAAAGGAAGATAAAAAAGGGTTGGTGTGGCTAGGGACAGTGGTTCACACCTGAAATCTCAGCACTTTGAGAGGCCAAGGTGGGCAGATCACTCAAGACCAGCAGTTGGAGACCAGCTTGGGCAACATAGTGAAACCCCATCTCTATAAAAAGATACAAAAATTAGCCGGGTGTGGTGGTGCACGCCTGTACTTCCAGCTACTCAGGAGGCTGAGGTAGAAGGACTGCTTGAGCCCAGGAGGTAGAGGCTCCAGTGAGCAAAGATGGCACCACTGGACTCCAGCCTGGGCAACAGAGTGAGATTCCATCTCAAAATTTAAAAAAAAGGTGGGGGGAGGGTTGATGAGGATGTGGAAAACCTGGAACCTTCATGCATTGCTGGTAAGAATGTAAAATGGGGCAGTTGATGTGGAAAACAGCCTGGAAAGTCATCAGCAAATTAAACCTAGAATTACTGTGCAAACCTGCAATTCCGCTCCTAGGTATATACCCATGAGAACTGAAAACAGGTGTCCCAACACAACTTGAACAGCAGCACTATTCACAACAGCCACAGCCCAAATGGCCACAGATGATGAAATAAACAAAAGGTGCCATCTCCATACAATGGAGTATGATTCAGCCATAAAAAGGAATGAAGGAATGAGACAAGAGACAACATGATAAACCCAAAACCATGACGCTAGGTAGAAGAAGCCAGACGCAAAAGGATGCATACTGTGTGATGCCATATATCGGAACTGTCTAGAACAGGTCAGTCCACAGATACAGAGAGTAGGGGAACAGGGAGTGGCTGCTTTAGCTCCTATGAGGCTTCCCTGTGGGTTGTTGAAATGGCTGGGAACCAGATACAGGTGACAGCTGCACAACACTGCAAATGTAAGAAATGCCACTGAATTGTGCACTTTAAAATGATTATGCTTGAGAATTTCACTTTTAAAAAATGCCAACGTGGAATTTAGAGGGAAACAAACAAAGAAACAAACAAAAACCTAACCACTGAGAGCTGCCTCGAGCCACCTGGCTTCCAGCCGCAGTCACCAATATGTGCCAGTGCCCGCAGCTTCAGCGCCACCCCAGGGCCAGGCCTCCCCCTAAAGGTGTGGTACCAGGCTGGCCCTGGCAATGCCTGCCCACCCCCACCGGGGCCCGGCCCCTCTCGGGATGCTTATGCCACCATCATGAGACCTACCTACTGCCTGCTGAAGCCTGGGACAGTTGGCAGAGTCTCCAGGACCGGGCCTCACTGTTGGACTATCCTCAAATCCTGGTTCCCCCAACCATGTGACAGCCATGGTGATGGCCCCTTGAAATCAACGCTCTCCCCCTGAAGCGTCCTTCAAAACCCAGCTACCAGGGCACCTCTTCCTGGAAGCCTTCTCTCACCAGCCTTCACCCCCTGCCTACAGTGGCTGGAATGAGCCCTTGATCCTCCTTGGACCCCCTACTTCCTTGTCTGGAGGGCACTAGATGTGAGCCTGTTTCCCCCATTAGTCTAGATGCTCCCTGGGGCCCAGACAGTGACACAATGACTGAATCAACCATTTTTAATGAGCACCTACCATGTACCCCATGCTGCTCAGAACACTGCAGTTAACAGGGAGACAAGGAGAGGACCACTGTATAACAAAGCTGGGTCTATATTAATTCAAATAACGACGCCACCAGTGGGGTGATGAGACAGATCAGCGCTCAGCAGCATTTCTTTTTGTTAAGATAGGGTCTCACTCTGTTGCCCAGGCAAGAGTGCAGTGGCAATCATGGCTCATGTAGCCTAAACTTCCCGGGCTCAGGCACTCCTGCCTCAGCCTCCTACGTAGCTGTGACCACAGGCATGTGCCACCACACCTGGCTAATGTTTTAAATTATTTATAGAGACAGGGTCTTGCTATGTTGCCCATGCTGGTCTCAAACTCCCGGGCTCAAGTGATCCTCCAGCCTCAGCCTCCCAAAGTGCTGGGATTACAGGCATCGGCCACCATGCCCGGCCCAAAGCTTTTCTTTAAAGGCCTAAATAGCAAATATTTTTGACTTTGCAGGCCACACAGGTCTCTGTTGTGATGACTTAACTCTGCCACTGTGGCAGAAAAGCAGTCATATAGATACACATGTGTATAGAGATACACAGACAAGTGGCCATGGCTGTGCCAATAAAACTTTATTTACAAAAAGCAGCAGCAGCTAGAATTAGCTGGATTGGCTGAACCCGGGATAGAGGAGGGTTGGGGGTGCGTGTTCTTGTACAAGGCGGAGGGTGGCCTCTTGGCGTCAGGGACATCTGAGCAGAGACCTGAATGATACCAGGGAGCAAACCATGAAGAGCTGGGAAAAGGCAGATTATCAAGGAATTGTATATTAACTCATATTTAAAACAAAATTATAAAATGAATGTTATAAATATTTACATCAGCTTTTTCTCCGCATGTCTTTGTGTGGTTTCAACAGTGACGATGAGGATTTATTTTTAATCTCGGGATCTTGCTCCCTCCTCTACAAGTTGTCCATTTTACAGGCAAGGAAACCAAGGCTCCAAGAGATGAAGGTTCCAGGGCCACACAGCTAGTAAAGAGCAGTTAGGAGGCCAGTCCGTTCAGATTCCAGAGCCAAGGGCTGTTTCCCCACATTACAGATAAGGAAAGTGAAGCACAGAGAAGGGACTGCCCACCTCACATTGCCTGGTACTGGAAGAAACAGGATCTGAACCTGGACAGACTGGCTAGACATCCTGAACTTTCACCCACCATTCTTGTGCTGTCTAATGCGGCAGCTTGTGTGGCTATTCAAAGGCACATTTCATATGCATATTAAACAAAAATTAAAAATCAGTTCCTCAGTTGCAGTAGGCACATTTCAAATGCTCAGTAGTGGAACGTGGCTATCCTGCAGATACACAGTGTTTCCATCATGGCAGAAAGTTCTGCGGATGGTGCTCCTGTCCAATAAATGTAAAGGGCATAAAAACCAGTGAGCACCCAGGAACTTGGGAAGGGCTTGGCACATGTCTGTGACACTGCAGTCACTGCTGCTAGAATGGAGACTCAGAGCCAATACTCCCCATCCCCCTGCCCGTTCACACCTGCTTCTTCTTCAGTTTAGAGATCTGCTGCTCCACCATGGTGATCTCTCGGTCCACACGGTCCATGTTCTGGATCAGCTCCTCCTTGGACAGCCTCGGAGGCACCAGCTCCAGCTCAGGGTCGGTGTGCGGGGGGCTGGGGGGAGACACTGGTTCCAGCTTGCCCGTCAGGCTACGGTCCTGTGGCAGAAAAAAAAACAGGCATAGGGTCAGCACGGGGGACACCCCCAGTCTGTACAACCCTGTGATGGTTAACACTGTCAACCTGATTGGATTGAAGGAGGCAAAGTATTGATCCTGGGTGTGTCTGTAAGGGTATTGCCAAAGGAGATGAACATTTAAGTCGGTGGGCTGGGGAAGGCAGACCCACCCTTAATCTGTGTAGGCACCATCTAATCAGTTGCCAGCGAGTATAAAACAGACAGAAAAATGTGAAAAGGCAAGACAGGCCTAGCCTCCCAGCCTACATCTTTCTCCCACGCTGGATGCTTCCTGCCCTCGAATATCACACTCCAAGTTCTTCAGCTTTGGGACTCAGACTGGCTTCCTTGCTCCTCAGCTTACAGATGGCCTATTGTGGAATTGTGTGAGTTAATACTCCTTAAACTCCCCTTTATGTAATATATGTATATTACATATTTTCTATTAGTTCTGTCACTCTAGAGAACCCTAATGTAGTTGCCAACTTTTTGCCTGCTGCCATCCATGTAAGATGTGACTTGCTCCTCCTTGCCCTCTGCCATGATTGTGAGCCCTCCACGGCCACATGGAACTGTGAGTCCAATTAAACCTCTTTATTTTTTAAATTGCCCAGTCTTGGGTATGTCTTTATTAGCAGCATGAAAACGGACTAATGCATACCCCCTCGCCAATACACCCCTAGTTTCCATCCCTGACTCCAGGCCCAGAGTACTGGACATCTGTCAGGACAGTCCTCACCTGTTCAAGGATCCCATCCCCATCCCAGCCATCACCCATTCTCCAAAATTCAGAGTCCCTTACAGCCTTCAAGATGCAGTTCAAATGCTCTTGCTACATGAATGGTTTCTCAGCCTCTCCTCAAGTTGTGAAGTCTTCCAGCTCCCTGTTCCCATAACACACCTCCCTTCTTCCACTTACCCCATCTGTGTGTTCCCCACCAGCTCAAGGAACCAAGACCCACAGCCTCCATGCTCCCAGGGCCTGGCCTCTGCAGACCTCTGTAAACATTCTCTCATGAAGTTCAGTCCAAACACGCAAGTTCCAGAACCATGCAGCCAACACACACGTGGCTTTGCAGAAAACACATATTCCCGAACACACGGAAAAGCCACCAGAACGGGCTACAGAGAAGCTAAAAGGAGTTATCTCGGCAGCAGGGCAGAAGAGGGTATTTTTACTTTCTTCTTATTTGCCCGTATTTTTTCTGATTTTCTTTCACCGAGAGTTACTCTTCATGTAATACAGTTGTTTTTGAAAATGTGCTTAACGACAAAGGAAGCCTGGATTCAGTTATCCATGGATGCCTTCATCCCACCAGCTAAAGTCTGGTGCACCCAGGTTGTGCTAGGAACGCTCTCAGGATAAGGAGGTTAGAAAAAACAACCCAGGCCTCCCCTGTGCAGCCCTGGGTTCACATCCCAGCCCCCTCTGCCACTCTCCAGTTCCGTGACCTCCAGCAGATCATTCAACTGCTTCCTGTCTCAGTTCCTCATCTGTTCAATGGGGAGAACAGTTCGCACCTCCACCTCCCCGGTCCTTGTGAGTCTTGAATGAGTTAATGGTTTTGAGCCTGTCATACTATAAGCCTCAATAAATGTTGGCTGGGATGGTCCTCCCCTAGCTGGGCTCCAGAACCCAGCCCCCGCCCTGTGCCATCCTTGGGGCCAAGCCAGCAGCTGCTGGCAGACAAGGCCCAGAGCAGAGCCAGGCCACCACCTCCCCACCCCCACAGCAGCTGCACCCAGAGGACACAGGGTGCATTATTCCCCAGACAACCGCAGCCGGGGGGGCCCCGAGTGCCCCCCCCAACCTCGGGACTCACAGAGGCTGCATCATCTTCTGTCCACTCCTGCCATCCTCAGGGCCTCTGTCCTCCCCTCAACCCACAGAGTCCCAGCAAGACCCATAGGGGCCAAGAGTCTTGGAGTCATATTAGGTTTGCCTCCAGCCTCTGTTACCATCTGAGATGTGGGGGCAAGCACAGCAGCAGCCTGGACAACCCAGTGCTCCCTCCACACACACAGACTCCTCGAGGGAAATAGAGAAAAGGGCCTTCATCCCTCAATCACCCCAATGCGGTCCTCCATGCTCCTCAGGCCACCTCCCCAAGGGATACCCTAGAAATCACACCTGGGGCAGCTCACGGCTCAGCCCATCCCAGTCCTCTGCACACCCCATGAAGTAGACCCCACAACAGTCCTCCAAGGGGATTGCTGTTCCATCTCCATTACCAGAGGAGGAAACAGAGCCTGGAGGCCACTGGGACTGGATGCCAGAGGCCAGAACTTTCCTATAAAGGGCCAGATGGTAAAAATAGCTCAAGCTTTCAGGGCCACAAGGTCTCTGTCTCATCTACTCACCCCTGCCATTGTATTGCAAAAGCAGCCACAGGCGATGGGGAACAAGTGGGCGTGGCTATGTGCCAATAAAACTTTATTTACAAAAACATGCTGAGGGCCAGATTTGGAGCTTGCTGGAGTTTGCTGGCCTCCTGCTCTAAGCAATTCACAAGTCTTAATCCACGTAACTGTCATAACCACCGTGGGAAGTGGGATTACAGTTCGACGACGTGCCCAAGGCCACTCAGTGTCCTCCCTTGGAAGCTGCTTGAAAGGGGAGGCTACAGGGGCTTCCATGTCAGAAATGGCCACACATCTGTTCACCCCACAGAACCATGGGGCTGAGCATAAGCGCCAAAGCAGCACCCCTTCCAGGGTCCCAGAGTGCAGGACCTCCAGAAATTCAAGGCAAAAATGTGTGTGGAAGAAAAACTCCCTAGAAAAAGCCTCAGGAGTGTGTATGCATGTACCAGTGGGTGCGGGGCCCTCACTGCTCCCCAACAGGAGGGCAGGCAGGGGGCCATGGGCACCTGACCCCACCCACAGCAAACCGTGCACAGCTCATGCGTCTGGCACTCCCGAGCCTTTGCACAGGCTGGCTCCGCTGCCCAGAGTGCCCAACACCCCTTCTGTGCCAACTGCCATCAGACCCGCGTCCCCACACCACTGCCCAGCCCCTCACTGCAGTCCACCTTGGGTGTTTGGCTGGTCTCTCCCTGCAGCCCAAGTCATGTCTTGAGGTTCTTAAGACAAAAGGTAGCAGCAAACATGGCACCCAGAACCCGGTCACACTACTGGTGGCAAGAAACATCTCTGCTATCCTATCTCTGCTCTTCTACCTGGACCAAGAAGAGACACAACAGAGCAAGAAGAAGGATGTGGAAGGAAGGGCTCTGGGGGCCAGGCCACCCTAAAACTGTGAGAGCAAACTGCTCATCCAACCTGGGAATAATTATCCAAAGCAACATTAACAAAAAGAAGGTTTCCATCCCCAGGGCTAACAGGCAGCACCAGGAGTAGAAACAGCAACTGGCAACCATTAGCAGTTGCTAGAAACTTACTTCCTTTAAACTCTCCATGGATAAAAGCTGTTGTCTTTAATGGGTTCTTCTTTAAGTTCGGGTTTAGCTTTTATTCGCAGCAAAATTGCACAAGTAAGTCCATCACCTGATGAACAGATAAATAAAACATGGCATA
Organism: Papio anubis; assembly: GCF_008728515.1. Taxonomy (NCBI): domain Eukaryota; kingdom Metazoa; phylum Chordata; class Mammalia; order Primates; family Cercopithecidae; genus Papio; species Papio anubis. Next base: position 118,891,550 of record NC_044984.1, read on the forward strand.
TCCATACAATGCAATGTGAAGGGCTGGACATGGAGGTAGAGGCAGGAGGATCACTTGTGCCCGGGAGTTCAAGACCAGCCTGGGCAACATAGCAAGACCCCATCTTTATTTAAAAAAAAAAAAAAAAGAAGGAATGAAACACTGACCCAGGCTACACTGTGGATGAACCCCAAGAATATGATGCTGAGTGAAAGTGGCCAGACATAAAAGGCTGCAGAGTGTATGATTCCACTTACATGAAATGTCCAGAACAGGCAAATTCATAGAGATGGACAGTGATTTGTGGTTGCCCGGAAAAAGGAGGAGGGGAAAGTGGGGGGTGATATGGTTTGGCCATGTCCCCACCCAAATCTCATCTTAAATTGTAGTTCCCGTAATTCCCACATGTTGTGGGAGGGACCAAGTGGAGCAATCATGGGGCAGTTTCCCCCATCCTGTTCTCGTGATAGTGAGTGAGTTCTCATGAGAGCTGATGGTTTATAAGGGGCTTTCCCCACTTTTGCTCAGCACTTCTTGCTGTGGCCATGTGAAGAAGGACGTGTTTGCTTCCCCTTCCACCGTGACTGTAAGCTTCCTGAGGCCTCTCCAGCCATGCAGAACTGTGAGTCAATTACACCTCTTTCTATTCTAAGTTATCCAGTCTTGGGTATGGCCTAATTAGCAGTGTAAGAACAGACTAACACAGGGAGTGGCAGTGTAAGAACAGACTAACACAGGGAGTGGCAGTGTAAGAACAGACTAACACAGGGAGTGGCAGTGTAAGAACAGACTAATACAGGGAGTGACTGATTAATGAGTATGGGGGTCTCCTTCTGGGGTGATGAGAATGTTCTAGAACTAGACAGGTGACAGCTGCACAACACTGTAAATGTCCTACAAGCCAATGAGCTCTTCACTTTAATGTGGTTACTTTTTTGTGAACCGCCCCTCAATTGAAAAAGAAGAGGCAAACCCAGATTGCCAAGAGTGCTTCCCCCGGTGCTGGGTTTCCCTGGATGGGGGCTGAGGGAGCCTGGCGGTCAGGCCTGCAGGTGCACTCCCGATGACTGTCCACCTTTCCCACCCACCCAAACCCACGGGGAGCAAAACAAACTAATACAGCCCGCACAAGTTGCCAGGGAGCAGTGGGTACCTTCTACTCATAAGATGCCCCTGCTGTAAAACTTCAAGCTAGTGTGAAAGAGAAAAGTTTATAGCATAAGTGAAGACACAGAGGCAGAAAAGCCCCCCGGCTCCCCTGTGCCAGCTCCAGGAAAAAGCAGGGCCCAGCTTCACGCACTCCTAGTACACCCCCTACTCCAGCCACAGTGACAGGTACTGGGACAGGCATGGGCCCACTCATGGTGAGGAGAAAAAGCAGTTTGGGGCTAGAAATGTGGAGAGAAGGAGGGAGAGTTCTCTCTTTTTGCTGGCCTTGAACCTGGGAGAAGGAAGGCCTGGAGTCACCAGCTTCCTTCCTGCTAACACAGCAAGACCCTGTGAAAGATGGCAGGGTCCTGAGGACATCATGTCACCTAGATCGAGCTGTACCTGAAGCTAACCAATGCTGGACTTCAGTTATGTGAGCCAAAATTCATGTTTGAATTTGATAGGGGCCGTCTGTCCCCCTTAGGGATTTTCAGAGATAGTGCTATTTGTGACAGTTCTAAAGTCCCCAAAACAAAGTTCGATGAATTCCCAAGGAAGTCTCTGATGCCACAGAACTCCAGAAGCCGAAGAGCACAGAAGCGTCAGAAAACAGGAACACGATGGGGCAGACGGGGCACGCACAGAAAACATCCCATCAAATTCCTGCCTCAGGCGCCCGGCTGAATTCCACACAGCAGATGCAGAAAACCTCTGAGCATGCTCTCCCAGGCATCTTCCCTCGCTCAGACTTTCCAAATCTCTTCACAGCCTGGAGCAATCACTGCGGCTAGGCTGGCCAGGCCCCAGCACCAAGTCCGTCACACCCCCACCTTGTGGTCCAAGCAGAGAGGAGAGAGAGACAGACACAGAGACGAAGACAGACAGACAGATCGAGAAACAAAAATGGACATATAGGCAGAGAGAAACAGAGACAGAAAGACAGAGACATGGTGACAGAGAGACACAAAGAGAAAGAGAGATAGAGGGACACAAAGAGAAAGCGATGGAGAGGCAGAGACACAGCGACAGACACAGAGACTAAGAGATCCCAGGGGGCACACCGCAGGCAGAGGGATTCCTGACAAGAAGAGGGAAAGCCACGCAGGCAGAAAGAACCACAGAGCAACGGTAAGGGACGGAGAGACCCTCTGGAACCCATAGGCCAGAGGGCACGGGCGTGCTGGAGAGGGGGGCAGGCAGCAGACTCACCCCTCGGGCCTGCTGTCTGCAGAGACAGAACTCACACCTAGGGGACAACAGCCCATGCAGGGGTTGGTCGCCCTCCAAGGCTGGGCCCTGAGCTGCCTGCACACAAACACATGCACACACACGTACACATGCACACACACGTACACATGCACACACACGTATACATGCACACACATGCACACACGCACACATGCACACACACGCACGCACACACACGTGCACATACATACGTGCATACACAGGCGCACACACACGCACGCACACAAACATGCACACACAAACACATGCACACACAAACACACGCTCACCCACACACACGCACACACACAAACGCACGCACACGTGCGTGCACGCGCATGCACATACAAACGCGCACCCACACACGCACATGCACACACACACACGCACACACACACATGCAAACACATGCACACACACATACACAGGCACACAGGTGCACGCACACACACGCATGCACACACAAACACCCACACACACACGTGCACACACACACGTACACATGCACACACACACAAACACGCACACCCACACACACGTGCACACACACACAAACACACGTGCACACACGCACATGTACATACCCAGGCACACAGGTGTGCACACACACACACACACCCGCACACACACGTGCACGCACACACACACGTACACGTGCACACACACATGCACACACACACCCACCCTCGCCTGCTATCCATCCAGGCTCGACTTAGGGGAGTTGTTCAAATGGAAACATCTCTCCCAGGCGGCCGAGCTAAAATTCTCTCCTGCCTCCTGTAGCAACAACAACAACAACAAAAAGAGGGGAAAGCAGATTCCAGTGCTAATGGGGGTGCCAGGTAGAGGGAGGAGGGCACCCCACCAGGGAGACCAGAGGGGACCCAGAGCAGCGGGACAACCTGGAGGCAGGCGTGGGGTGCATTCCCAGCTGCCTGGGCCTGAATCCCGTTCCCCTGCGTCCAGCTCGCTCAGCCTGGGGCCGTCTACAAAAAGGAGGTCATAGACCCAGCCTCCTCGGGCTGGGAAGAGAGCAGGATATGACACTGGCTGGGCATGGCTTGGCACCTGGCAGGCAGTCGGCACTCACTTAATGGCACCCGCCGTCACTGTCAGCATTCTTACCACCGTGTGAATGCCTCCTGCGCGCCAACCTCCTGATAAAGGAGGTGCCTCACCCTATGAGTCCACCATTCAATCCCATCCGGCCGCATCAGGCAGAGAAGGGGACCCTGCAGGGCTGAGTGGCCACTTCCTTCCCCGGGGCTGGCTCCCCGTCCCCACCGCCCACCCCTACTCCTGCTGCAGGAGGAGGATTGCCTTTGCCCTGAGGCTGCTAAGGAGCTTACGGTGCCCCAGGGCTGTGCAGGGAGGGGCCTGTGCCAGGCTGGGCACTAGGCTGCAACCAGGATGAGGACGCCACCTGGCCACAGTCCCCACCCCGGCCTGGGCAGTCAGACACAGCTGGGCGGCTGAGGGACCCTGGGGGACAGAAGCCTCCGGGGACACTGCCTGCGATTCCCCCACCAGCCCTGCCGTCGGCATCCCCTGTGGAAGCTGGAGAGAGAACAAGCCTCCAGCCTGGTATGTCCTGAGCTTTACTGAAACCACAGCAAACTCCCACAGCAGCAAACCACAGGTGCTTAATCTGTGCACATCCTCACCACCGCCACCGTCTAGGTTCCACTTTCTGTTTCAAAGAGGAGTGAAAACAAAGGGCTGTCTAGGGCACTGGGGGCGTGGCAGGCCTCAGGCTGGACACACATGTGGGAGGTGTCGCTCTCCAGCCAAGAAATGGCCACAGGCCAAGAACCCCGAGGCACCCTTGTCCGGCTGAGTTGTGAGTTCCTGCCAGGGCTGACTAGGCTCACAGCGCCCTGGACTCCAGGCGAGTGGGGGAAGCAGGGGGAGCAGATGGGGGTAGGGGGTGGGGAAGCAAGGGGATGGTGGGGGGAGGGGTGAGTGGATGGCGGAGGGGCAAGGCCACTGGTGGGAGACGATGGCAGGCAAAACTGATGGGTGAGGGGTGGCTGGGAGGTGAGGGGGAGGGACAGGTAATGAAGGCAAGGACAGATGGCCACAGGCAGACAGGCTGGGTGGCGCTGGGTGGCGGCTGGGAGTGCTCTGTGGTAGGGAGGGAGCCCCAGGGGATGAGCAGGGAGAGATGGCAGGAGCCCAGGAAGCAGGGGGTGAAGCGGAGTGAGCAGGATGGGGGGCTGTTTGGGTGGAAAGAAAGGGAGGGAGGAAGAAGGAGGGAGGGAGGTGTAGAAGGAGAGAAGGAAGGGGAGGAGGGGCAGGAAGGATGTGCTGGAAGGGTTGGGCCTCGGGGCAGGGATGCTGGCTGGGGTCCCCAATGGGGTAGTGCCCGAGAGAGAGGAACTGGCATCCACACCAGTCCCAAGCCCAGACCCAAGTGCAGGGGTCCCGAGCCCCAGGCCACAGAGATCCCCTTCAAGGTCGGCAGGGACCCCGTGGCTGAATCTCACACCCCGGGAGGATGTGGTGGGGCGGCAGCCTCTGCCATGAGCGGCCTCAGGAGTCCCCACAGGACTGGCCACAGGTCTCCCCTGCCATGCAGGCCCTGGAGGGCAGCCAGGACTGGAAGGAACAAGGAAAGAGGAATGTGCCTGGGGGAGGGCGCTCCTGCCGAGGGCACAGCCCGTGCAAAGGTCCCCAGGTGGGAACGTGCCTGTCGTGTTAGAGGAATTCCAGGGTGGCTTGGGAGGCTGTACGTGAGTGGTTGAGAGGACTGGTGCAGGGAGATGAGGTCTGGGAGGTGACGGTGCTGGATCATGCCGGACCTGCAGCCCATGCAAGGATTTTGGCTTTTTCCTGCTTGAGACAGGAGCCACGGATGGTTTGGAGCACAGGAGGGACACACAGGGGGACGCAGGCATCTGCCTTTACAAGAGCCCTCTGGCTGCTGCTTGGAGGATAAACTGAAGGAGGTAGAGGGAAGCAGGAGCAGGGACACCCAGCAGGACGCTACTGCAAAGTTCCCAGAGAGCAACAGTGAGCTCAGGCTGGGGGTGGTCTCAGGCATGGGCAGAAGGCTGGAATTGGGATATTTTAGAGCAGAGAATGGACTGGAAGTACGCAGGAGAGCAGGGAGGTGGCCAGGGTGGAGTCCCTGAGTGCCAACAAGGACACAGCTGCATCCACCGGGGGAGATTCCTGAGCGGGCTCTCAGGCGCATGTGGTCTGTTGGCTAGGAGTTCATTTTCCTTCCTTCACTTTCCCACGACAACTTGGTGAGGCAGGGGTTGCCCCAGTGACAGGGAGGCCAAGCCAACCAAAAACCACACAGACACCCCAGCTCCTCCCTCCCCTGGCCCCAGAGGAAGCCCTGTGGGTACCTGGCAGGTGTGCAGGTGTCACAGCCACAGCCACTCAGAGCAGGAGGGGAAGCCCTGCCATCCCAGACCCAGGATGGCCCCCCCAACCACCTGCCAGCCCAAGCCCACCCCAGGGATATCCCAGGGTCCACGCGGGTATCCCCTCTCCCCAAGAGAAGGCCGAGTCTGGCCCAAGTGGCCTGGCCCTGCAGCCAGACCACCACCCATGCCAGCTCATGGGTGCCAAGTAGTCCCCACGCATGGGGCCCACAGCCGAGCCCTCTACCCAGATGACCAGGTGACACCCTGCACACAAGGTCCCAGATCAGTGAGGAAGAAACGGGGCTCAGAGAGGTGCAAAGTTTACACAGCTGTGGAGGTGGGGGTGGTGGAAATCACACCTGGGTCACCTGAGAGCAGATGGACGGAGGGCCCTGGGATAGGTGAGCGCCCAGGTGAGGCCTGGGGCCACCTGCAATGCCAGGCTGCCTCCCCATGGAGATGCAGATGAGTCTAAAGTTGTCTAGCTCCTCCTGCCCAAACTGCATCCACCGTCCCTCAGGCCTGGGTGGCTGCAGACTCAACCCAAGCCAGCCCGGTGCCACATGGTGCCCCAAGGAGTGGCTGGACTGGGCAGTGGAAGGAGCCTTTGTCGCTCTAGGTGTCCAGGCCATGTCCTAACCAAGCTCCACCCCTTTAGTGCTGAGCCAACTCTGTCCCAGGTCACTTCGGGGGACTCTGGAGTCTCACCTCCCTGCCCCTTAAGAATCCAGGAGCCCCAGGCGCCTGGCAGAGCCCCGAGCTGTCCGCCTCACAGGCCTGGGTTCGGGGCCCAGGGGGCTGCCTGCTGTGCAGGGCTCAAGACAGGGGTCACTAAGCCCTCTGTTCCAAGCACTCACAGAACCAAACAACCCGCCCTCGAGGAAGCTCTCAGAATGTGCTGAAAGCTGACCACCGACCACAGGACCATCCTCACCCCCACCAGATGGCAGCTCTCTGCTCCACGGCACCCCAGGCCCTCCCCTCCCAGCTTTCCCCTCCCTCATGCCAGCTGCCCCATGACCACAAGCCTGGTCCTGCCCCAGAGCTTTTGCACTTGCTGCTCCGCCCACCTGGAAACCTTCCCCACTTCTTCCCACACTCTGGCACCTCCAGAGAGACCCGGCGCCTGCCCTCCTCCTGCCGCCCAGCTCCGTGCACTCAGTGCTTGGCCCACCTCCAAGCCTTTGCCCGAGCTGCCCCCTCCCTGCACACCTACCCGCCACCTCCCACCTAACCCAACCAGCAGCAGAACCTCAAGGGGCAGACAAGCGCCCAGCTGGGGGCCCAGGTTTACCTTGGTGAGGTCTTCAGATCCCGCAGGCTGGCCAGCGGCCAGCAGGGGTGACGGTCGCAGCAGGGGGTCGGGCAGCAGCTCTAGCCGAGGGCGCTTGCTTTCAATGAACTCCATCTCTGACTTCCCCAGCTCGGGCAGGTACGAATGGGACTCTGGCCGCAGGTGGAGCTCCTGGGACCTGCGGGAGTTAAAGCATCGGCGTCACACAGGAGATTGCGGCTGAGAACTCCCGAGGCCCCGGCTGCCCTCTGCGCCACGCACCTACTGCGTGCCGTGCTCTGTATGATCCTGCGAGAAAGGTGCTCACAGGAGCCCACCTCCCACGGTCCCACCGCGGGGCAGGACTCCAATGCAGCACTGCCTTCCTTCAGGTCCACATTCACCAAAGACGTTTACAGGGAGGGAGTGCGCTACAGTGGCACTGGAACGCCCCAGAGTGACTGCCCCCCCTTGCCACTCGGGGCGGTCCGTGGACCAGCCCACCGTCCCCACCTGGGGCTGGTTACAAATGCAGAATCTCCAGTACTACCTGAGGCCTACCGAGTCAGACTCCGCATTTTAACAAGATTGCCGGGTGGTTCACAGACACAGTTCATTCAGGAAACACTGTGAGCCTAACGCAGATAACAGCACCCGTGATGCCATTTCCCTCTCACCCACGCAGGGCAGACATCGCTGGCCAATTGCAGAACTCTTGCTGCTGAACCTGGCCTAACCACCTTCTCAACTCAGCCCAGCAGCCCGGTGCAGACCGGAGCTGCCCAGCATCCCCAGCGACTGGCTCTCCTGAATGCTCCTCCACAGTGTGCCTAGAAAGGGCATGGCCTTGCCTAATTAAGCACACCCCTCAGAGCTGGGACTCCTGGCCTCCACCTCTCAGGCTCCAGCCATCACCCACCAGAAACAGCCTGAATGTGGCCCTTGCTGAAATGCTTTTCCCAGAGGCTGAGCAGGGAATCCACAGCCGTTCCCCTCCTGCACAAGCCCTGTCTGGCCTGGCCCTCGCTGTCCTCCGACTTCACTCCTGCCCCAGGGTCTTTGCACCTGCTGGACTCTGCCTGGAGCATTGAGACCTCAGGCCCTTCATGTGAGCTCCCCTCCCCTTCACATCTTGGTGCAGATGGCGCCTCCTGGCCCGGGCCAGACCACACCACACCCGCCTGTCCGCTCTCTCTCCACTGCCCTCCCCACGTGCTCGGTGGCCACAGGTGTTTCCTGGCCACCTCCCTCACCCTAGAATGAACGCAGGGTGGTCTTGTTCATGGCTGTCCCCAGGTACTGGCGCACAGTAGGCGTTCAATCAGTGCTGTAGATTGACTAAACTCTGCCCACTGCAGCATAGGCTGGGGCCATGTTGCTGGCCCCACCCAGTGGGGCAAGGTAACCACCCCTCTAGGCTCACCTCCCTTAAGTCCTTGTCCCTCCAAAGCTGGGCCCCAAGACATCCCCCTCTTCAAGGCCCAGAACCTAGGGCTTCACCATTACACGGTGCTTGGCAGGAAGCGCATGGTGTTTTCACTTAAACATGACAGCAGCACTGCAGTGGCTCGAATAATGTCCTCCCAAAATCCATGGCCACTGGAACCTCAAAATAAGACCTTCTTTGGACCTAGAGTCATTGTAGATGGAATTAAGCTAACAGGAGGCCATCCTGGATTAGGATGACTGGGGTCGTTGTAACACGACAAGAGAACACAGAGACAGACAAGGAAATGGCCACGTGAGGCAGAGGCAGAGGCAGAGGCAGAGATTGAAGTGACGCAGCCACAGACAAGGAATGCCTGTAGCCCCCAGAAGCTGGAGGAGACAGAAAAGCGTCCTCCCCTCAAGGCTTGCGAGGGGGCGCGGCCCTGCGGACGCCCTGACTTCAGATCACGGGTATGCACTTATGTGGCTTGAAGCTACCCAGTTTGTGGCACGCTGTGATGGCAGCCCCAGGAAACCAATCCAGGCACAGAAGGCACACTGCCTCCGCCTCCCCTCCTCCTCCAGACACCTGCGCCCACTTGACTTCACCAGCCCCGCCTGCTCTGGGGCCCTGGGACACCTCCATGGTACCATGAAGGGCGGGGGCCTGGTGCCTCGACTTCTAGTCCTGGCTGAGTAAACAAGAGCCCATCCTCAAACTCGCAGCCTCAGCTTCTCCATCTGAGAAACAGGCACAATTCCCCACACTTCCGCCGTCTCTAGCAGAAGCTCCTGGAGATGGTGGGAGAAAGAACATGGCCTAACGATCCCAAATAAATGTATGGAGAGCTGGCTCCGGCCCAGCCCTGGCCCTCCCCTTGCTGTAGTCCCCCCAGCTCCCCGCCCCACCTCCCTCCCACGCCCCCACCTCACCTGTTCATTCCCCTCCCACCTGGATCAAGGAAAGTAAGGCTGGCCCGGCACAGGCACACACCAGGGGGCGTCCTCTGCCAGCTGGAGAAGAAGGAGGAATGGGAGGGGAGGGCAGGGGCCCCAGGGGCACCAGGTGTGGACTCGAATCTTCCCACAGCAGCCCAGCCCAGCTGCAGCCCAGCTTGGAGGTCCCCACTGCTGCCCAAACCCACAGAGCCCACTGAAGTTCCACGCTGGAAGTCTGAGGGCCATGTGGCTCTTCCCTGCTCGTCCTCATCCTCACCCCGAGTCACAGCCACACCTGGTCAAGGGTGAACACACGGCCCGACACCCCCTCATTTCACAGGACCCTGGGTGCTCCTGCTCCACCATGGGCCTCTGCTTCTCCATCTGAGAAGGGGCTCCAGAGAAGGGACAAGGAGGCAGCAACTCTCCTCACCGTTCATTCCCGGGCTGGAACTCGGACAGCAGGGAGGGTCTCCGCCGCTGCGGCTGGATGATGGAGCCAGGCGACAGGTGGGAGGCATAGTCGCGGGAGTGGTGCTGGTACTCCAGGAGCCCGACGTCCTGCAGGAGGGGACAGAGGAGCGGTGAGCGCAGGCGGGCACGGGCATGGTGGGGCACAGCAGGCAAGGCCGTGGACTCCCTGCTTAGGCTCGCTCCTGCCCTAGGCAGATAAGCCCAAGTCCTGCAGGGAACTTCAGGGACCGTCTGGCCAGAGGCTACCCCTGGGGCCGAACGCCAAGGAGAAGAAGGAACACAGATGGCTGAACGGCCCAGGGCTGCGTCCTTCCCACACAGCCTCCCACAGTCTCACGATCACGCCCACCTTCCAGGTGAGACCGTCAAGTCTAGGAGGGCTGATGGGGCTGTCTGAGGCCACAGGCTAGTACAGGCCTGGAACCATCCTGACCACGGTGTCTGTCTGCCAGCCACGTTGGCGCTGATTGCAGGAGGAGAGAGTAGAGGAAGCTGTCTTCACTTTTCTACCCTCCCACCCCATCCTACCCCTGCCAGGCAATGGGTCCCTCTGGCCTGAGGAGCTGCAGCTTGGAAATGCAGGCCTGGGAAGACAGGACTGAAGGTGCATATGGGGCAGCATTATTTGTAAAAACAGAAACGCATTTGCAGCAACAACTGGGAAAAGGCCCAACCTAGATGCCCAGCTCTTGGCAGGGTGGGTAAGTGATGCCCATGTGAGGGAACGAGGCTCGGGCCTCACTCGCCAGGAGAAGGATGGATGGTGGTGAGTGACGGCGACAAACAGCCGATGGCCAGCGAGGCCCAAAGACCAGGTTTCAGAACGAAGCGCCCCCTGACCCCAAGCCTGCCCTGTAAAAGAGAAACTCCCGCAGGTAAGGCTCGTATCACAGCCAGAAGGGTAAGCCTCAGGCAAACCCTCCTCCTTTAATAACACACCGCCGTCCATTTGACAAAGACTCTCCTTGCCCACACCAGAGTCAAGCTCCTCTAACCCATCCTCTCTCCACAGGGCCTCAACCTTGGCCTTGGCCTTGCGGGGCTCTGCCCAGCTGCAGGAATCCTGGTAAGTCAGTCTAGAGGAACCCCCCACCCTCAAGCGCTCCTCTTAGTAATTTTCCATCCACTGACCCCTCCCTCCGCCCTGCGGCTAGGCTATGAGGCCCCAGCTGTCTTGGCCGTATTTGGAGCTGAGCCCGGTCTCTCTCCCTTATTGTGACAGTCTGGACACTGACAGCACAATTGTCCTGTATAGTCTTCCTGCTTAACAAGTGTCCAAATACTTTTTTCTTTAACACATTATCCATTATCATAGGGGAGAAAACTCAATATCAACAAATTAAATGTATACCGATTGCCAAGTACACCCAGATTTGAGAAACATTAAACTGTGTTTAAAAAAAAAAAGACAGTAACAAGTCTCTCAAACTAAACAAGGCAGGCTTCACTTATGCACCAATCCCAATAGATTAGTTCTGCCTGCCTGGAACACTCAGTTATGCTGTTTGCGGTAATCAGTTAGTGATGTCTGACACAGGTGAGGCTTCAGAGAGTGGGATTGCAGGTGACTTCATTTCTTCTCGGCACCTTTCTTTAATTTTCCCGATTTTCCATAAAAATCTAGTCATTCTTTTGTTGTCTGGCTTTTTCAACAAGGCAGTTATTTTTGCAAAGAGAATCAGACACAATGCCAGGTAGATGTGTTGATAACGTATCTGTTGCAGACCCAACAAAATCAGCACATAAGAGCCCAGAAGCCCAGAGGCCAGGAAGGATGAGCAAGTGGAATCCACGGGGACCCTGGCAGCCTCAGAAGCTGGAAACGTTGGGGAAAGGACCTCCCTGGACAGTCCAATGCAGACACCAAAAGCTGCAAGGCCTCCAACAGAAGGTATGTCTTTGGCCCTGTTATTCGAACCCTCTGGGCCTCAGTTTCTCCTCTTTGAAATGGGTGCCCAGCCCAGATTAAAGGAGGCCGGCACCTCCTACACTCATCTTCTTCACCTCTCTGAGGGATTCCCCCAAGGCTGAGAGCAGCCTCCAGAAGGCAGAAAAGGCACGAGCCTCCTCCTGCATCCCGCAGTGTCTAGCACAAGACTCCGGGTGCTCTCAGTGGGAGGAGAAGGGAGAAGACGGGGCTGGAGGGAGGGAGTGGAGGAGGCCACTGGGCTGACGATGACGCAGCTGCCAAGCCAAGACCTTGCCACACACACAGAGGTGTGAGAAGAAAGCAGCAGGCCTCGCAGTCTGCCAGGAGGATCCTCTCCGCCCAGCTCTCCCGTACCAAGGCCAAGTGGGCAGAGAGGCAGGGCAGATGGTCCAGTCCCTCGGAAGAGGGCCTCGGCCAGAGAGTGCTTACAGCAGCCAACCATGGTGGAGGAGGCCCAAAGCGGGGGCTGGGGAGGCCTCTGCATGAACCCTTTGGCCTTAGTTTCCCAATTTAGTAGATCCTCCCAGGAGCATCTTGGGGGCCATTTCTGCCCGAGATCTGTGGGCATTTTGTTACTGGACCCTAAACCCTGGGAGACACTCAGTCCACACTGGCCCCCACCATGAGGCTTGAAGCAGGTCACCAGGGTTGAGCCCAGGGACTCCCCCGACAAGAGTGCCTGGAGGTTCTAGGGGAAGGCAAGAATCGGGGACGCCCCACCAGAGAAACTGACCTGAGGTGGGGCCCCAGGGGTCCCATGAGCTGGAATACACCCAGGCTGGAAACCACCTCACCATGTCTCCGAGCAGGAGAGCTCCCCGCGTGACAACATTAATCATAAAAACAACAATAATACCCCACAGTAATAAATTGCCTGTGTGCACCTGCAGCTAAATGCTTGAAATATATTAATTTCATCCCTACAGCAGCCCTGTGAGGTGGATATTACAAGAAGCCCCACACAAAGATGAGAATACAGAGGCACAGAGAGGGTAAGTGGCTTGTCCATGCCACACAGCAAGAAGGGGGTACGTTCTGAGATGCAAGGCAAAGGCTGAGCTGGCTTTCTGAGGAGGGACAAGAGGGAACGGTCCCCAGGCTCTTAACCTGTCCCGGTAGGACAGCAGCAAATCTGACTTGGAGAGAGGGAGACTGACCCAGTTGCTCAGAAAGGGAGGCAGGAAAATCCGTTCAGGTGATGCCCCCTGGCCTCAGAGGGCTTCTCCCTGACCATGGCACCTCTGAAGCTGGAAATCAGGGCCCCCAATAAATTACACCCTTAAAACTCCTGGGGAAGGTGAGAGGCCACCAGAAATAGCTGTTCACCCAGGAGGGAATCCCAGCTGGTGCCTTCTTGGCTGGGTCCCAAGGGTGGGGAGGAGTGGCTGGGGGCAAAGAGGAGAAAGGGGCTAGATTCGCGGGAAATGTTTGAGCATGGGCTGGGAGAAGTTCCTTTGCGGGAAAGGAGTGCCCCTCTCTGGCTCCTGGATAGGGCTCCTTACTCCAGAAGATGTCAAGGGAATGCCTGGGACTGCACACTGAAAGCAAAGGAAGAACTCAGCCCGTTCCTAGACCCTGAATTCATGGGAAAGCAAAGGAAGAACTCAGCCCGTTCCTAGACCCTGAATTCATGGGAAAGCAAAGGAAGAACTCAGCCCGTTCCTAGACCCTGGCTGCATTCATGGGTCTCTCCCGGAATGATGGCGGCTGCAGTCAAGAGAGCTCCCAACTCAGGACTTTTGCACATGCTGTTCCTGCTACCTGGAACATTCCTCAGCCAGATTCCCACATGCCTGGCCCTCTCCCGTGTCCTCCAGGTTCAGCTCCAAAAGCAGCTTCTCAGTGAGGCTCCTCCCCAACCCTCTACTTAAATGTGGGCTCCCCCAACCTCAGCCCTTCCCCTCGTCTCCTTCCCAACTTGCCATTCCCCACGAGGAGGTCAGCTCCCTGAGACAGCGATGCTTACTTGTTCTGTTCACAGCTGCACTGCAAGGGCCTGGAAGAGGATGGGCCCAAGACACCCGATAAGTATTTGCTGGATGGATGGATGGATGGATGGATGGATGGATGGATGGATGGATGGATGTCCCAGCATGGGAGCTCTCAATGAATGAATGAACTAATGAATGAATGAATCAATCAATCAATCAATCAATCAATCTCCCCCAGCATGGGAGCTCCCACCAGCCTCTCTTTTGAGGGCCAAATCATCCCTCCACAGCCTCTTAAAAGCCATCACCAAGCAGCAGGAACTGAGCTGCAAGAGGGGCCATGAAGCTAATGGAGGACCCCCCAGGGCACTCAGGACACTGCAAAGCCTTCCGCAGTCTAGCCTCTCCCAGTGACCCCCACGTGCCCACCTGTCCCAGCCTGGCCCAGGCAGTCTCCAGGGTCTGGGAGCCTTGGCCCAGGGCAGTACTACTCCACCAAAGGTCTGCAACATTGCCGACCGCAACAAGGTGGGCACAGAACATGACAGCATGCAGACCCTGGGGTCGGCGCAACCCTGGCATCCGAGGGCACAACCAACTCTGACCCTGCCGGACCGGGCCTGCATCTGTGCAATGGGACCCCGTATCGATTTGTGACAAACTGGAAACGAAACAGACCAGTCCTTCCTATAGGAGTCTGATAAGCGCTAATCTAGGCCAAGAGTCAGCACACTAGGGCGCAAGGCCAAGGCAGACCTGGCCAGCAGTGTCCAGTGTCACAGGCGCAGGCCACGCCCACTCCCTTACGCCCTGGCTGAGCTGCTTTCACACCGTACTGGCCGAGAAGGGCAGCTGCATGGCCTGCAAAGCCTGAAATATTTACAGAGAAGGTGTGCTCACCCCTGCCCTAGGGGCAAAGCCCAGAGTGTACCCTTGGGGCAAGACAGAAAAGGCTACTAAAGGCGATGTTGTAAGAATAGCATCGTCATCATTACATTATTGATTATATCAAATGTCTGCTTACTCTGTCCAGACCCTGTGCGAGGGGCTCTGTACCTATCAACTAACTGGATTTTCACAATCTTAAAACCATCCTTGCTCAACTGATGGGGAAACTGAGGCACGGGACGGTAAGGCCACTTGCCCCCGGTTTCACAGCTAGGACATCACTAGGGCAGGACGTGGCTCCAGAACCGGTGCTATGAACCAGTCTTCAATACTGCGGCATAGAGAGGTTAAGTAACTTGCCCAAGGCCACACAGCAGAAAAGGGTCACGGTGGCATTCAGACTCTGTGTCCCTGCCTTTAACTGCATTCGTTTAGCCCAAGGTCTGGAGGAGCTCAGGAGCGTTCAGGGTCCCAGAGGACCTGAAGAAGGCAGAGTGGAATTGGGCCACAGAAAGCCTGAAAGGAGGCCAGGAGAGGAGGATGCATTGATCTCCGGGAAAACAAAAGCTGTGAGCGTTTTGTTACTGGACCCTCAACCCTGGAGACCCTAGCTTCCCGAGGACCCTCACGGAGAGACATAGGGTCCTGCTAACTGTCACGGAAAGAAGCTGAGAAGCTGGAGCCCTGAGGATGGAGAGAACGGGGCACGGAGGGATGCGGCAGGTGGGAAGCGGGAGGGCAGGGATGATGCATATAGAAGCCTGGAGCATGGCTGAGGCTGAGTCAGGGAACCTGGGGGCTTTCCATGGTCTCAGGGTCCAGGCCTCTGTCTGCAAGCCCCCTCTAAGTGAAGCCTCCCATTTGCGCTGGGAATCACTCACCAGCAGCCCGCAGATGACGCCAGGGCAGAGCACGGGCAGAGGCAGCGGCTTACACGGCCCGCACCATTCCACCGCTGGCTCGGCATCCAGGGTCCTGTGGTTCCCCAGGGGGAAGAGGCCCTGCTTGGGTCTCCTGCCACCCTTCCAGGAGGAAAGAGATGACTACCCCGTGCTTGCTGCACACAGACATTGCCACCGATGCTCAGACCCACCAGGACACCGGTACTGCAGGTGGGGAAACTGAGGCCGTTCCACATGGCTGTGAGCAGGCCAATGCCACTCAGCAAGCTGGACACGGAGAGGGATTCGAAGCCACACTGAGGTCTCACAGGCTCCAGGGAAGACCTGCCATCAAAGCAGCCCCGTGCCCAAAGCGCCAGGAAGAGGATGCTCCGGACAGGAGGGGCTGTCCCAGGAGGCAGGCCTGTCGGGGGTATGTGTGGGGGTGACCTGAATCTGGGAGGGTCACTGAGGCATCTCGTGGATCCCAGCACAATGGCCTCAGCTACTATACAAGGAACCAGGACAGCCAGGTTCCCGCCACTGACCGTCCCCTTCCCCGGGGGTCTGTCTTTCTGTGGCTTGATGAGGAGCTCGGGAAGAGGGTGGTATCTTTTGAAGTGGGTCTCGCCCGTTAAAAGGACAGGAAGGGTTTGGGGGCTGAGGGGCTGCCAGGGAGGAGCCTCCAGATCACAGCCCCCAGCTCACCTCCAACCCGCAGCAAGAAAGTGGCTCCACGCTGCAATATGCCCAGGGTAGCAGGGCCCTTCTGAGAGTGCCCAGAACCCTTCCTCCTGCCCTTCAAGAGACAAGCAGGGTTCCCTGGATGGGCAGCCCTACCATGAGGCAGGAGGGTCCGATGAGGGGCGGCTCCCCCAGGGAGGAGCACACACAGGTGGGCCCTGCTGTCCCCACACAAGGACAGGAATGTTCTCACCTGTGGCTGCCAGGCTGGGCCCCGCTCACTCCCTGGCCTCTTGCCTGGAGGGGGTGGTGAGCGCTTGGCCCTGTCCACCCATACCCTGCGTCACTGACAGCCCAGCAGGAGAAGAATGGGAGGTGTCTAGGCTCAGCCAGTGACCCCAAGGGCCCAGTTGGGGCAAAGGGCAGGAGAAGTGGGAGGGCAGAGGCTACAGCAGCCTGAGGACTCCCCAAGGCTAGGAGCAGGGTGGGGGTGGTGGAGGAGAGTGGGAACCTCCACAGGACAGGACAAGAAACCAGAAGCCAGTGGCCCTGCCAGTGCCCCTCCCATCGGGGCAGGCAGGTTCCCCTCTGGGCAGCAGCAGGAACAGCAACAAGACCAAGGAATGGCAGTGGCAAACGGACAGAGCGGGCTGGCCCTGAGCCAGGCGCCATCTTAAGAACATTCAACATATCCCCTTTACCCCTCATGAGAATCTAGGAGACAGGTACTCTGAGTACCCCCGCTTTATCGGTGACAAAACTGAAGTTCAGAAAGGTTACGCAACTCGTCCGGTTTCCTACCCTGTGAAATGTTTTCCCATTGACAAAACACAGAGCATGATAGTCGTACCACTCTGGGGTGATCGGGGGAAGGCACACAACCATATACACTCGGGGCTTTGAACATTTGACCTGTAGTAGGTGCTCAGCTAACAAGAGCTCTTCTTTTTGTTGGTGGTGGTGACAGATAAAGACCATGATGACAAAATATGAAATCGTTTCCTACCGGGAGTCTATTCCTTAGCCCTGGGCACACAGTAGGTGCTCAATAAATAAAGGCATGGGGGAGTGGGGGGACACAGAGGCTTGGAGCCCCGATGCTGTGGCAGCCTCCCCACTTAGGGCAATTGCAATCGCACCTGAGGCCTGTGATTGAACCTCTTGGGCCTCGGTCTCCTCATCTGCAAAGTGGGATGACAGCGCGAGCTGCTCTTTCACAGGGCCGCTGGGGAGAATGTAATGACTCTACACAGGGAAATGCCGTCCTAAGAGGGATCCACAATGCACCCACTGACGACAGCTGGCTCTGCAAAGCGTCCCAGGGGCCCAAACCTACAGGAGGCCACTGTGTCAGGGACTCCCCCCGGCAGGGCCAGTGAGCTCATATGCAAAACCTTCTCGCTTACTGATGGAAAAGTCCTCCCACACAGCTTCCTTTCTGGTTCTCACAAGAGGGGACCACACCAGACAGGCAGGACAGACACATGCACACACACGCACACATGTACCCCCACAGTGGCCGGCAGAGTCAGCTTCCACTCCAGCTGTGACCTCCAGGCCTCACATCCATCACTCAGCAGCCAGGAGGTCACAAGGGGGAGGTCTACAACTCTGAAAGCCGCTTGGCAAACACCCAGAGACATGGTATATAGCAGGTACCTCGTAAATGCCAACCAAGGCCCATTGTCCTAGCCACACCATGCAGTGAGAGAAGAGGCAGGAAATGGGGCCCCCGCTGGGAGGTGAGGCGGGGTGGGGTGCGGCTTAGGAGACCCGACCAGGGCACACACGTGGGCAGGCACCGAGGCCCACCTGCTTCCAGGACAGGCCATCTGCCCCGGCCACGGGGCGGGCTCCCCAAAGACACAGCCAGCACCCTGGACCCTCGTGTCAGGGAGGCAGAAACGCAACCTGTGCGGGGCCTCCTCATCTCAGAGCCTCAAGCCTCACCAAGGCGAATACACACGGGACGGGAGGACAGCAAGGAAGGGGAGCTGTGACCTATTAGGCCCCCTTGCCCCCCAGAAGTCACCCCAATCCTACCCAATCCTACCCAATCCTGCGGCAGCAGGGGAGCAGAGGTGAGGCTGGGCTGCAGGACAGTGAACACAGCAGGAGCTCCACATTCACGTGCCAATCCCACTGCCAGTCAAGAGAGGGCAGAGCCCCAGCTCAGCCTGGCCCCAGCCTCCATCTTCCCAGCTTTAAAATGGGAGCAAAGAGATTTTACCAGATGTTCTAGAAAAGGCTTCAGACACCAGGAGTCTCTGTGGAGGCCTCCCCTCTGCCCTGGGAGGCTCAGAGCCATGCGAGCCTGGCTCCCAGGAGAAAGGAAGGGGTGAAGACTCAGTGGAATGGAAAAAGAGTCTCAAAGGTAGCCCCAGGCACACATACGTGCACCCCCTTACCGTGTGCGTCCGGGCGATCTGCACTGGGTAGGAAAGGCTGTGGGGCGGGTAGCGGGGTTCAGTGGCCCTCCACGTCTGTGCCACAGGCTGTGTGGATCCCGACATGGTGGTGGGGGTCGGGGTGGCTCCCAGGCCCCGATAAGCTTTCTCTTAATCGCCACCAAGGATTAAAAGCCAGTCCTCGTCATCAGCTCACGGGCCACCCCGTCGCTGGCACCTGTGAGAAAACAAGAAAGGAAAAACAAGATCAGCCACGGGGCAGGCGGCTCCTCCGCACGTGCGTTCCCAAGTCGTTCCTGTGGTCCCATGAGGACATGCAGGCACCCAAGGGCCTGCCTGGATCCTCCTTCATCCACTGCCACACTCACCTGCTCTCCGGCAGCACCAGAAGACAGGCGTGGCGTTCAAGGTCCCTCCGAGTCATGCAAGCCACGCAAGGGACCAGAGGCCTCCTCCCCACCCAGGCCCTCACCACCACTCAGATGGCTCCCAGCCCCCCTCAGCCCACCCAACCTCACTCCATGGCCCCCCGGGTTTCTGAGTCACGGGGCAGAGTTCCCAGAAAGCACCTGTCCCAGGAGGGGCAGCCAGCAGGGACAGCACACACCGCTGAACCCGGCAGCAGGGGCCAGGGCCAGCTCGGGCGGGCCACAGGCCACAGCATGATCCGGGCAAGGCTGTGACCCTGTGCAGGAGGCTGATACCATGACATGGGGCAAGACTGATATGAGGTTAGCCAGACGCAAGCTGGGAGGTGGGATTAGGACACAGAGGGCTACGCCAGGAAGAGCCAAGGGCAGAATGACAGTCAGTCAGGTCCTGCAGCCTAGGGATAGGTGCCCCAAACGGCTCCTGGGGCAGATACTGGCGCCTTCCATGGGAGAGGATCTACTCATGACCATGCCAGAGGAGTAACACGAGGCAGGCTGGCAGCTTCACAGATGGAAAAACAGCCCCACAGAGAAGACACGGCCCAGCCAGGGACCCACAGCGGCCCCTACTCCGAAGCTGCCTTCGCTAGGAAACCCCTAAGCCCCCCCCCCCCCCAACAAGGCTTCTCCCCTTCCTCTGCCAGCCACAGCTCCACGCCACCTGCTGGGCTTACAACAGGGTCCCATCCCAGACCAAGGCCCCCTCCACACTCTCTCTGAACCAGCCCCTCAGAAAAGGTGTGTCCATTGGGTCCTGCCTCATGCAAATCCCTCTCTGGCACCCCCACAACTGCACACCCCCTGCCCCAGAGCTGAGGGAAATGCACCCTGGCACAGGGACCCAGCGCCTGGATGTGGGCCTCCACGGCGGAGGACTGAGGCTGCATTATACAAGGTCAGGGGTCAGGAGGGGAAACAGTATACCTAGCCCTGCAATTTCATCAGAACACCCCCTCCCCCGACCTGAAGAGGGTGACCGTCCTCCAAGCAGGCATGCCCTGGAGGCCTCATGTGGAGGGGCAATGGGAGGAAGGTTAAGGTTGGGGGCCCTGACTGCCTCCCAGGCCCCACCCCCTCTCTCATTAGTGTAGACTTGACCCTTCCTCCCTCCCCAGGCTCCAGGGATGGTCATGTGACCTGGTCGTGGCCAATCAGAGTCCTACACGCTCCTGGGCCAGCGACTGGCTCAGGGATGAGCCTATGACTCAATAGGAGTCAATGAGAATCTGCCTTGAGACTTTTGATGCTGGAATCAGGAGAAAGCTGCTCTCTGCCGGGGATCTAAGCTGGGAATGAAAGCCTGGAGCTCTGGGGGCCACTATGCAGCAGGAGCCTGCCTGAGATCCACACCCACCCGCAGGAAGGCAGGGCAAAAGGGCAGGTTGTGTCCGATGGTGGCCGGAGGCAGGTCGAAGCCTGCTCACTTCCTTAGGGGAGCCAGGGCGCTCCTTCTGCGCGTTTTGTCTTTGGCAGCCCAAGCTGGGTTTCTGTCACGTGCCACCAAGAGTTTGGGCTCACACAGAGAAAGAAGGAGTCGCAGAGGAGGCGACCCTTCGACTGGCTGCTGTCCATCCTTCAAACACAGAAAAGCCAAGGAATTCCAGAGCCAAGACTGACACATCTACCACCACCTCAGTCCTGCCTGCGTGGGCTTTCCCAGCCCCGAGACAAGATGTACGGCGCAATTCCCGTGAACATGGGAACACGTCCCGCTCCACCATCGCTAAGCTGCGTGGCCTTGGGTAAGTCACTTGCCCTCTCTGAACCTCCAAACACGCAGTGTTCCCTAAACATCAGATATTCATGTGCCACTTTTGCATAGGGACTTTGGTGTAGAGATTACCCAGGCCGCAGCCATCTAGCCCCAGGCCTGTCACTTTCATTTAGTTAGGCATAATTTAAAGAGAAGCGTATTATCAGCATGGATATATGGAAACCAGTACTATGTGGAATAAATAGGAAGGCATCAGAATCACAAATGCACTACTGAAGATGTCTGTGCATATTCCGACTGCCTAAGTTCTCCTGCGAGGACCCCAGGAAAGGCCAGGTGGCGGAGAGGAGTCACTCAGCAGCGCCCAGCACACAGTAAGTGCTCAGCAAACCAGAACTCCCAGTACTACTGTCACCAGGACTGTCAATGATACAGCTGCAGCCCAGTCACCAGTGACGCTATGATGGGGAGGCAAGGCACAGCTAGCCCTGCCCGGCCCCAAGAGCAATGAGACATCCTTTCTGCAGCCGGAAACAAGAGTCTGGCCCTGCGAGAGAGGACAGCTGTGGCCACCGAGACCCAGCCCTGTTCTAAAATTCTTTTTGCTAGAGCTCCGCTCAAAGTCTGCAGACTCTGCTCATCTCATGCAGCAAAGTAAATTCGATTCCCTTCTCTCTAGGTGTTAAACAGCTCCCGGTCTCCCGGAGGAGATGAGGCCATCACTTCTGCAGGGTGCTGTTCCCGAGGTCTGCCCCTCTTCCAAGGGCACCACGGGCCACTTCTAAATTGCGATTGGATTTTGAGTTGCACAAGGTGGCCGAGAGGTCTCATTTACTACAGCTTTTCTTTCCCCCTTTGCCCAGTGAGATGCTGCCTGGGGGTGACAGGCCCCTGACACACACCACGGTGCACACGGGCACCAGAGACCAGGCAGGGTGACACCTTCCTAAAGCACCCCGCGGCTGGCTGGCTTTCCAGTGCCTGGGATTTACATAGTGCCCGCCCCGGAGCATGGGGTTGGAACCTCGGCCCCTCACCTACCAAGGGGTTCTCCCACCAGCCCCCCGCCCAGCGTCCTCACATGCCAGTGGGGCTGAACAGGGAATGACTCCAGTAACCTCGTGCCACCCTCACTCACCACGAGCTTAGGAAACCCAGTTTCCAACCCCTCCTGACCTGAGCCACGTTTCCTGCCAACTTGAAAAAAAACAAATGTTAGGGAAACGGTTTGGCGGTTCCTCAAAAATTTAAACATAGAATAACCATATGACCCACCAATTCCATTCCCAGGCATCCACCCAAAAGAACTGGAAACAGGGACTCAAACAAAACATGGTATGCACGTTCATGGCAACAGAATTCACAGTAGCCAAAAGGCAGACCCAGCAAAAATTCCAGTCCATCCGTACGATGGAGTATTACTCAGCCATAAAGAGGGACGAAGGATGACTGAGCGCTACACCATGCGTAACCAGAAAATGTTATGCTGAACCAAAGAGGCCAGACACAAAAGGCCATGTACTGCATGACTCCATGTGTATGAAATGTGCAGAACAGGTACATCCGCTGAGGCAGAAAGGAGACTGGTGGCTACCAGGAGGGCAGGGTGAGGCAGGAACGGGGCCTGTTAACGGGTACAGGATTTTATAGGGCAGTGATGCAAAAGTTTTGAAACTTGACAGAGGAGGCAGGTGCACAGCACTGCAAATAGGGAAAAAAATAAGCTTTGACTTTTCATCAGCAGGTTTGGAAGTGAATGCCAAAAAAAATGATGACATCGTTTCCTCAAAGATGGGAGCAGGAGAGGATGAGGGAGCCTCTCCAGGGTCTCCAGGATCTGGTCCTGGCCAAAGGAGGTTCTGAGGATGGATCCGGGCGGAAGCGGGAATTCAGACACACATGCCCCATGTCACCGCTGGGTCTGGCTGCGGTGGGGTCAGAAAGGGTGGGCGGCATTCATTTATTTACAGACACTCTGGGGTCTCTGCTGAGCCCCAGGCTAGCTCTGGGGACTTCATGTGAACCCGGCAGGATCCAGGCCCTGGAGGGTCTCAGGCCAGGGACTCTGCCCAGCCCTGGGGAGAGCCGGGGGATATGAGGAAGAAGAACTTCCAGAGGGTGAAGGAGAGGGGATGGAGAGCACTCTAGCAGGAGGCGCCACTGAGCAAGAGCAGGGAGGTGAGCGCCAGCGGTGGAGGCTGAGCACAGGCCCAGGGGTGAGCACAGGCGCAGGGTGGGGGGTGAGCGCAGGCCCAGGGATGAGCCAGGGCCTGGGGGTGAGCACAGGTGCCATTTATGTTTGAGAAATTCATTGAGTGAATATGGGGGGAGGTGGGGACAGAGTCACTCAGGGCCCCATGGGCCTGGGTAAGGATGGATTTTGTTCTCAGGGCAGTGGGGAGCCACAGAAGGTGGTTGAGGGGGAGAGTAAAGGGTCAGAGTGTTTTACGAGCAGGCACTGCGGTGAGCAAGAGTGGATCAGGGAGACCTGGGGAGGCTCCAGCAAATGTCCAAGAGAGGGGACACTGGGGGATCAGGGCAATGGCGACAGAGAAGGGGAAATGGGCAGGTGAGTGAAAACTCAGGAGGGAGGCTGACTCTGCAGGTCGCGAATACAGCTTGCTGCAGGAGTCCTGCTCCACAGGCCCACTGTGAGGACCCTGTGCCTGTGGCATACCGAGAGGTGCCTGGGGAACAGCAGGTGTTCAGCCATGCAGAGTCAGCAGGATCAGACCTCCGAGAAGAACAAGACGGTGCCTGGGTGAGGTTAAGGGACTTGCAGATATCAGGTGGCCGGGATACCCAACGGGGACACCAAGGGCCCAAGCAGGCCTCTGCACATCCAAGCCACCAAGCACAGCCCCAGGGCCCCTGCTGGCCCCTGAACCAGCTGGAGGAGGGCTGCAGATCCCACACAGGCAGGCGGAGGGGCTCCCCATGCACAGCTGCAGGGGTCTGTCCCCGGGCCACGCCTGCCAGGAGGTAGCACACACAGAAGTGCCTCCTGCCCCCGCTGCAGTCTGCCGGGCAGCACCAGGAGCCAAGTGGGCCACATTCCCTGTTCCCTGCCGCTGCGGGCTTTGGTAAGGTTTCCAAATCCACAGCAGAAAGCTTGGGCCGTGAGCTCTGAATGGCCATCAGCCTTGCTTCCTGCTGGACCCAGAGCCCCTTCCAGTGCCTGGCACACAGTAGGGTGCACACTGAGTGACTGCCCAGCGGAGGTGCATGCCAGCAACACAGTGATGCCAGAAACCACCACACCTGTGTCCTCTTCCCACCTGGCCGGGCAGGGGCACCTTTCCGGGAGGCCCTGGAAGCTTCCATAGGGCCTCCCGCCCCTGCATTCCTCTCCAGCTCCAGCAGGATGAGGCCACACCGAGACACATTCCATAGATTTTCCGTGTCTTGGGCGGCCTGGTTCAGACCTGGGGAGGGTGGAATTACAGCCTCAGGGTGAGGGGGCAGGCGGGGGCTGGTGGAGGTGTGGGAGCTACGGGATGTGCCCTAAGCGCTCAGCCGCGGGCTGTGGGGAGGATGAAAGGCATGCGGGGGCTCTCTGCGCCACACGTGCCTCACATTTTCTGGGAACTAATGGGCGCTGACATTGGAAGAACCTGTGGCAGGTGGGGGAGCCTCAGGATTAAAAACCAGCATGCCAGGCAGAGCGCCCACGGCACATGCACACACACACACGCACACGCTCGACAGAACCCTCTGATACTCTGAGAAGCCCAACGCACAAAGCCCTCCTGGGGTGGGCGGAACCGCGGCGGGAACACAGGCCGTTCCTCCACTGTCCCACCCTGGCCCCCGCGCCTCCACTGCCCCACCCTGGCCTGGCGAAGACAGGCAGGCCTCGGGGGGCCCTGCAGCTCGGCCAGGTCGGCCTCATCGGCCTCCCTCACCGCTCAGCAGGTATTTGCTCCACTCACTGCGGAATAAGCCCCTATTGTGTGACAGCCATGGAGAGGCACGGCACCTGGCACACACCAGGCGTATTAGCTTCCTGGGCTGCACCGCCACAGGCTGCGTGGCTTCAAACAACAGAAATGAATTCTCTCACTGTTCTGGAGGCCTCAAGTGCAAATCCAGGTGTCACCAGGGCCCCACAGGGCCTCTGGAGGCTCTGGGGGAGGTCCTTCCTGCTTCCTTGCTCCTCCAGCTCTGGTGGTCCCCGGCAACCCCCGGTGTTCCCTGGCTTGTAGATGCGTCATGCCAATCTCTGCCTCTGTCTCCACGCGGCCTTTCTGCTGCATCTCCTGTCTCTGTGTCTCCCCTTCTTCTAAGGACACCAGTCATATTGGAGCTGGGGCCCTCCGTTATCCAGTTGTGACCTCATCTTAACTAATGAGATCTGCAAAGACCCTTTCCAAACAAGGCCGCACTCTTAGGTTCCAGGAGGACTATCCGTTAAGGGGGAACAGTACCTACTCCAGGAGGTGCTCCAGAAATCCTTGTTTTGTTCACTGCTGTATCCCCAGAGCCCAGCACACAGTAGGCATCTAATACATATTGACTAAACAAAACCACTGCAGCCAGCCCGGCCGGAGGAGAAGCTGGCCCGGGGGAACTCTGGGACAGCAGTTCTGGGATGTGCGCATGAGACGCTGCCGAGCGCCAGCTCCACGGGTCGGGCTGTGGACACCTTGCGTGTTTACTTTCTGGCATGCAGTAAACATTGGGGAACCGGCCAAGTATCTGATGGCCGCCTTCAGCAGGACTCCTGGCGCAGAACGGACGCTCGGGAATCCAGCTCTGGAGCGAGTCCTGAGATGCGGAAAGCCGGTGGGACGTGGCAAGGGTGCACCTCGCCCAGCCCGGTCCAGAGAGGACGCCACAGCCAAGGCAGAAGGGGGCGAAGAGAGAGCTCCTGCTGCCCGGCCTGGTGGCTTGCTCTGTCCACCACTATTTATTAAGCACCTACTGTGTGAAAGGTGCTGGGGATCCCAAATCCCCCGCCTTGTGAAGCTGCCATTCCAGCAGGCAAGACGGGAGTAAGAGAACGGCAGAAGGTGTTAGCACTATGGAGAAAAACAGAACCAAGAGGAGGCGGGCAGGGAATGGGGGTCCATTTTGAAAGTGGGCAGTCAGGGGTGCGTCACCAGAGGTGCCTTTTATGTAAAGGTGTGGGGGAGAGGAGGGAGTCCACACAGCAGGCACAGCAGGTGCAAAGGCCCGGAGGCAGGACCCAGCCTGCTGTGTGAGGATGGCAGGGAGGCCTGGATGGGGAGAGTGGGGTGAGCGAGGGCATGTGAGGTCACTCTTTCTAGCTATAGCCAGAAAGCTGGAGTGGTCACTCTGAGCGGGGTGGAAGGACACAGCTGTTGCACTTTAAGCAAGGCTGACGTGCGGTCTCCCATGGCAAGCCTGCCTCTGGCATCTCTGTGTTCAAAGGACACTGTGGCTGCCCCTCTGTCGAGGAGCACTGGGCATAGGTAAAAGGGTCCCGTAACCCTGAGTGATTACAGTCACGATCGTCAGGGCCCTAGAGAAACAGGCCTCCGCCCATGCACAGCGGCAGGCCTGCAGGAATGAGGCCAGACTCCTTGGCCCTCATTTGGCAGAAAGGTCATTCCGCTCCCTTAGGAGGAGCCAGGTACCCAACCCCAGCCTGTCATTGGCTCTGCCGGAGGGGTTGAGGGTCAAATACTAAGAGTTCAACCCCAGGTGCCACCCACAAGGTTACAGTCTGCCCTCAAGCTGAGACCAGGCAAGCCAAACCCATCCCCAACTCTGGTTTCTGACCCATTCTCATCAATTAGAGAATTATTTCAGCATCTGTTATGTGCAAACACTGTACAAGCACAGCTACAGCAGTGACCAAGTCAGACAAAAGGCCTGCCAGCGAGGGCCCACGTCCAGTGACAGGTCTGTCCCAGCTGGTAGACTCCCCACCGAGGTGCTCAGCAGGGGGTGGCTGGATGGAGGGAGAGGATGGAAGAGGAATAGAGATAGGAAGATGGAGGAGAAAGGAGGAAGGGAGGGAGGAAAGGAGGATGGATGGATGAATGCATGCATGCATAGAGAAAGGAGGGAGGGAGGAAAGGAGGAA
Source organism: Papio anubis (assembly GCF_008728515.1). NCBI lineage: Eukaryota > Metazoa > Chordata > Mammalia > Primates > Cercopithecidae > Papio > Papio anubis. The sequence continues at coordinate 118,918,315 of NC_044984.1, forward strand.
GGAAAAAGAATAGATGAATAGATATAGATGAATGAATAGATAGATAGAATGAATGGAATCCCCATAGATGTTCTATAGGCGACGAATGAATGAATGGAAATGGAATGATGCGATGAATGGAATATTAGATAGATATAGGCAGATAGATAGACGAATAGATGAATAAACCATGAATGGAATAAAACCGGAAATAACTGGAATAAATGGGCAATGTCGGGTGAATAGATAGGCAAGATATAGATGGAATATAGACAGAATGGAAAAGAGCAGACCTTCTATAGATAGATAGATAAGATATGAACAAATAAAACCATTCTCAAATCCATATAGATAGATAGATAGATAGATAAGAGCGAAAGACAAATATATGAAAACCGATACATGAATGATTAATGATAAAATAGATAGATGGATCGATAGATGCGATACCATACTGGAATGGAATGATAAGATAGAATAGATAGATGAATGAATAAGATACATAGATAGATAATGTCTCTGAATGGAATGGAATGTCCTGGAATGGAATGGAATGAATGGAATGAATACATGGAAGAAATGAATGAATATAGATACGATAATCTAGGCCGATGATAGATGATGAATGAATAGGTAGTAGATGAATGATAGATAGATAGATAGATGCATGAATGAATGAATGCCATGAATGAATGATAGATAGATAGATATTAAGATAAGATACATGAATGAATGAATGAATAGATAGATACATAGATGAAGATGAATGAATGCATGAATGAAATGCATGTGAATGCATAGATGAATGATGAATGGATGAATGCATAGATGAATGCATGAATGAATGGATGGATACATGGATAGATGCATAGATGCATGAATGATATACATCGTATGAATAGGCACTCATGAATGCATGGATAGATACATACTGCATACACAGGCAATCACCGAATGAAATCAACTTAGCTGCTTCATTTTCCAGGGTTTTTCTGGTCTTACATTTCTAACCAAGCCCCAGGAGGCAAGCATACACTTCATCTACCCCACTATATTCCAAGCCCTCGCATTACCCACAACTCACGTGAGAACACAGAAAAACACTATTTACTCTCAAAAGAACTAGAAAACCCACACAACTTTACTCCTCAAACCCCCAGCCTACTGTAGTAAAAAGAAAACCTAAAGGAAAAGCTTTACCTCTCCAGTCCCAAACCCAGACTCAGCATGGGAGGGTCTCAACTCCCCCGAGTTCCCCACCTGGCACCACTTCTCCCTTTTCAGCACAAACCAGCACACCTTCCCCTGAGTTGGGTTTGAGGAGACAGGCTGAGAAGACTCCAGTCTGGGAATCCTCCTCCCTGACCCTGGGTAGATGTACAGGCTAGAGATATGTGGGCCAGGCTACAGCCAGAAAGCTGGGTTGGCCAGAGCCTGGAATGTCTCGTCAGGTCCCAGACTTGCTCCCTCTGGGCAGTTTCCTGGGACTTGCTTCCTTACCCCAGGGTCAGCTCAGCTAAGCCCCAGAGACCAGCTCTTATAAAGAGGGAATTCACAGGAAATTTGGAATGTCTGGCTTCTAACGAGGGCTGCTCACACATTGCGGGGTGGGAATGTCAGATGTGCAGTGCAGCCACTGTGGAAAACAGTCACTAGGTTAAACCCAGAATTACCCCATGACCCAGTGATGCCACTCCTAGCTACACACCCCCAAGGAACTGAAAACTGGTGACAAAACAAACAGAAAGGATTAGAATGCCCACAGCAGCACTATTTACATCAGCCAACGAGCAGAAACAACCCAAATGTCCACCTACTGACAAACAGATTAAACAAACGCAGGCTGTCCGTCAATGGACTCTGATTCAGCCAGGCAAAGGTAAGCGCTGACTCAGCGACAACACAGGTGAGCCCTGAAGACACGGCACAAAGGCAAAGAAGCCAGTCGAAACAGCCACGTACTGCATGATTCCATTTATTTCACAGGAGGGGCAGATTCCCAGGACAGAAGGAAGGCCCGTGGCCGCCAGGGGTTGTGGGGAGGGAGGACGGGGGAGTGACGGTTTAACGGGTATGGGGTTTCCTTCTGGGAGGATGAAAGTGTTTTGGAATTAGACAGAGGTGGTGATTGCACAACCTTGTGAATGTCCTAAATGCCAACTAATTGTTCACTTTAGTATAGCTGAAATGGTATCTTTTGTATGTATTTTACCACAAAATCGTTTGACAGGGGAAACTGAGGTTCCAGCCATGGCCGGCTGGAAGTGGGCAGAGGCTATCTACACCAGATGGGCTCGTCTTTCCCTATTCGCCACATCCCCTCCTAGTCAGCTACCTTTGTTTATATGCCCTGCCTGGCTGGTGGGACTCAACAGGGCAGGTTCAGTCTGTCTTCTCCTGAGCCTTCAGCTCCCACCTCCACTGTCACCTCCTTGGAACCTTCTCCCAACCCCAAGGGGGCCCCCCTGGTGTCATGGCCCGATCCCCCTGCCACTCCCATGGACCCGGTCCCCTGTCCCCAGCACCAGGCAGGTTTCCTCCTCGGCAGTTTTAGCCGCACCTGTAGGAGCAGGAGTCATGGAGGCTGTGGGCTGAGTCATGGCCCCTCAGTCACTGAAATGAGCAAGTGCTCTCTCAACCAAGCCACCTCTTGTGGAGACACTGCCATTCCAAAGGGCTTCCACATGCTGATCAATTCCAAATCCTAACTCCGCCACTTCCGAAGCTGTGTGACCTTGGGTGAGGTCCTGACCTCTCTGAGCTTCGCTTGGAAAGATTCACTGGACAAAAGAGCTACGAGAATCTCGGTGCAGTTCTTGGCCCACAGAAGAGCCCCCAGAAGGAGAACATGGCTGTTACTGCGGTCTGCTACGCCGGCCACTTGGGGGAAGGAGGGAGGTGATGGCGATGATGTTAACCAAGCCAGTCACCATGGCTATCCTCGCCTTGTCGACAGGAAAACTGAGTCTGGGAGGAGTCTGTGATTCTCAAGTGAGCTCAAATGCCCCAGCCTGTAACTCCTGTCTCCCCAATGCCACATCCTGCTCCTGCTTCCAGGGGCAACCAGGCCAGGTGCAAAACCCATCCCCAGCACCTGCCCCGTCTCTCCCCTCCCCTGGAGGTTCCTCAGCCACTGGGAAAGCCTCTATCATTCCCCACGCTCTGCTTCAAGCCCCCCAGCCTCCCCCATTCCTGCACCCCTTCACCCCAGGCACAGCAGGCCCCACCTCCACTCCAGGCCACATTTATCTCAGGTAAAGACCAGAGGCAGCAGACGCTCCGGTTCCCCTCATCAAACACAACTCGCCCCACTGAACAGATCAGAAAACTGACTTGCCTAAGGTCACAGGCAGGATACGTGTGCCCAAAGCCTGGTCCTCCCCATGGCCCTGCCAGCCCAGGCGCCGGCCCTCAGTGAACAGAAGGGAAGTGGCCTTGGTCGGAGCCTCCGAGGAGGCCCGTTACTGTTTCCAATTTAATTGGAGCGTTCCTGTCCGCTGGACGGCAGCCAGCTCGGCCCTGCTCCCCCGCCACAACGAGGTCTGCTCAAAATCACTTCCTCCTCCACTCCTTTTTTTTGTTTGTTTCCATTTAATTTTAAAAGGAAGAGAGGGAGATAAACCACAGCACGACAAACCCTCCCTGCACTCCAGGTTCCTGGGACTCCACCCGAGAAGCCCTGACGGGGAGCAGCCCTCCCAGCCTGGGTATTTCACAAACATTACGCCTGGTTCTGCCGCCTCTTCCTCATTAAGTTCCGGGCACCCCAGGAGGGACGTGTTTTCCATTAGACCCAGCTCCTCCATCTGGCCTTCCCGACAGCAATCTTCTCTGCAGAGGGAAGCGAGGAGGCAGAGAGGACGCTGGTGTCTGGGCGGTGGGGAGGGAGGTGCTGGCACCAGCTGTGTAACCTGGGCAAACCACTTAACCCCGCGCCCCTGGGGCTGTGGCTGTGGGAGGGAGGGAGGCCATGCTGGAGTGGGGCTCAGGGAGCTGGATGGCTGAGCTGGGGCTGGGCTCCTGGTCAGCACCTGGAGAGGTGGCCGGACCTGGGGTTTCTAAAGGATGGGGGCGGGGTTGGGGTCCTGGGTCTTCGTCCGTTTTGCTGCGTGGCCAGGAATGAACCAACAACCCCAGACTACCCGAAACACAGCTCCCAACGTTATGCTGAGTGACAGAAGCCAGCCACAGAAGGATAAACACTGTGTGATGCCACTTGTAGGAAGTGGCTAGAGTCACTGAATTCATAGAGACAAAAAGGAAAATGGTTGGGGCCAGGGGCTGGGGAAAGCGAGGAAGGGGGAGTTACTGTTTAACAGAGCGATTCAGTTGTGCCAAATGAAAAGTGCTGGAGATGGGTTGCTATACAATATCAATATTCTTAACACTACTGAATTACCTACTTAACACTGGCTGAAAGTAAATTTCACGTTATATGTATCTACCACAATTTAAAATTAAAACAAAACCTCCTCCAGGGAGGCCTCCCTGATTGCTAGTCAAGAGCTGTCAGCTGTGCTTGTGTTGTTCTGTGGTGGCCCCAAAGGTTCAGGCTGCCCGCATGAAAGGCAAAGTGTTGACAGCGGCCCTGGCACTCAGTAGGCCCTCAGAGCCAAGTGCAGCATGCGTCCAGGCCTTGTCTCTAGCCCACCTCACCTCAGGACCCCATGACGGCCATAGGGCATGGCTGGGCCTGCTAGGCGGTGACTTGCACCTCTGATCCCTCAGAAGTGCCCAGTAAGCTGAGCTGTCCCCTCACCAGCTGCCTCCAACCGAGATGGTCTCAAGGGACAATTAAAAGAGCCCGGGCCCAGGGAAGGGCTGACTGCTTCAGAGGGGCCCCTGGACCCCGAAACTCGAGGCCAGGCCCAGAGCCCCTCTCTCTGCCCGTCAGTCTGCAGTCTCTGTCCCACCCGCTCATGCCCATGCCCAGACCCCGAGTGTGAAGGCAGCCTCCCCAAGGTTCCCACCAACTTCCCTGCCTCCAACATCTGGCAAACACATCCACAGCTGTGCAGCTGCCGGAAACGCCTCCTCCCGCTTCTCCTCCATGCACGCAGGCCCTCAAGGATGGCTTTCTGAGGAATTTATGGGGTCGCCCCTAGTATTTCAGGGCAGATCCCCGGAGGCATCCACCACATGTGAATGAGGACAAATGTTTCTGCTGCTAAGAATAGCTGCGCCAGCAGCAGCGTCTACAGTGACGGAGCCCACCCACTCAACAAGGGCCCCCTCCTGCCTCCCCAACCCCTCCCAGCCCCCAGCAAGTGGCCAGGCTGGACAACAAAAGGCCTGGCTGGGAGGACCCCACTGCTGCCTGGGCTCCAGGCCAAGCGGGAAGAATCCACTTTACATCAGCTCGGTCCAATGCTCAGAAGTGGACGCATTCTGGGCCATTCAATTACCCCAGGGGCGCTGATCAATAAATGTCTGATGACGGGACAGTGATCAAGAACCCAAAAGGTCCTATGGCCCCTGCAGCCAGGAACTCAGACAGTAAACAAATGCTTCAGCGCCCAGCAGTGGCGACGGCTGAAGCTAAGCGCCTACCTGGGATCGGATGATCCACCCGAAGAAGGGCAGGGACAAAAAGCAAGAGGAGAGCTGTAGATACCCAAGACCCTGCCAGAACACAGGGGCCCAGGCAGGCACTGCGCCAAGGGGAGGGGCCCACAGGAAGGGGGTGACCGCAGCTCAGCCCCAGCCAACGCTGAGCAGAGGCTCAGGAATGTGGCCCCCAAACATTCCTGATGTTTCAGACCCTGCTGGAACACAGGGGGTCCATGGCGTCCAAATCTTTCCAGCAAAGCCAAGAAGCCCAATTTTGAGACATCTCTCAATATTTCTAAAAAAACACTGACTATAAAACCAACCCAATAAATCAGTCTGACACCCAAATACAGCCCAGGGGCTGCCAGGACGTGACCTGTGGCTTATGACGTGGTCACTGGAAGCCACGAGAGAGGAGAGGGAAGGCTGGGGAGCTGAAGTGGGGTGATGGGGGGACAGGAGGCAGAGCTCCATCAACGGCTTGGAGGGGGGACCCAAGAGGCCCCCAACTATTAAATATAACGGGAATGAAACTTACCCAGTGACTCATTGGCACCACCTCCTCCACCCCAATGGGACACAAACTGGCCATGAAAGGCTGGGCCAGGCAGGGACCCTGACCTGGCCCCATCTCCAACACAGGCAGCCAGACACAGTGTCTGCCCACCCGGCCCCACTCCGTGCGCACCACACCCCAATTTCCCTGGGCAACCACCCCCGCTGCACCCTCAGTCCTGGGGTCTCAGGGAGGCTGACCCTGCCCTCCAGCCAAAGTGGCACTGGCTTTGGTGGGGACGGGGTGGGGCTTAACTCTGAACTCTCAAGCTGAGGCAATAAAACTCATTCCCACGGTATTTGCTCGAATATTGGGAACAAGAAGCTGTCCTTCCACTGGGGCTACTGAACTGCAATTATTAGTCTCAGGCTATCAGGGACTGAAAGTGGGAAGCACCTGGATCCAACTGTGCCTGAAGCTTCCCTGAGGTTTTTTAGTTACTTGAACTATTCGTGCTAAATGCAGGAGGCAGAGGGAGTCTGTCCATGGCAACCAAGAGACCTAAGATAGCAACCCTCCTGAAACACAGACTCTCAGATAGGATCTCCCTGGAATCAGATCTCTTCCACCCACTAGGTCTCTCATCCATGTAGGTGAGGACAGGTCCAAAGCCAGCCAAGAGGAGGCCAGAGAAATGGAATGGGAGACCCGGGTCAGACTCAGTGTAGGGGCAAGGGCCAGGCAGGAGCCTGGGAGAGGCTGTCCTGTGTCACCCTGAAGGGAGAGTGGGCGGCTCCCAGTCCCTTCCTGAGCTGTCAGTGGCTCTCACGGGTGAAAGAGCGGCAGCTTTGCAGATGGACGCCGCCCAGCACGGCCCAGCTCTGATCTGGGTCACTTCTCAGAGGCAGGCGCACCCCCCGACGGCCGTCCCCCACAGTAACCTGAGCCTCCGGACCTCGGTTTCCGGAGGAACATCACGGTCTCTCTCGGAGGGAATGCCTGCTAGCCGCACGCAGAACCAAATGTGCTGATAAACCTAGGCCAGGTTGAGCAAGCCCGGGCTGCTCCCGCCAGGCCAGAAAAAAGAGGCATTGTCTGCAGCCAGGAGCCACCACATGGGCTGTACCCATGGGCATGTCTTGGGGCCATCTGTGCTGGGCCTTCAGTTTCCTGGGTTGTAAAACAAGTGGCTGCTCCAGGCCTCGGGGGCGGCCAAGGCTTCAATCTGGAGCAGGTGGCGACCCACTGGAGCAGGTGGCGACCCCAAGCCCCCACCCCACAGGCACTGATGCACCCCAGCTCCACTTCTCCTCCTGACCTCCATGGGGCCATGTGCTTGTTACAGCTCCTATTTCCCAGGCAGAAGACTGAGGCTCTTTGCACAGGCAGAAGCAGGTCAGCGGGAAGATGAGCAAACGCCACTTCCATCTTCCAGGCTGCCACCCTGACCAGCCACGGGAGGGGACGCCTCACAGCCACTGGTGCAGCCAGTCCCCAACACAGCACTTGGTGGCACCAGCTCCTTCCATCACAGCGACCCTGTGAGGGATTCTGTTATCATTCCCATTCTACAGCTGGAGAGACTGTTGCACAGAGAGCCTGAGCAACTTGCCCAAGGTCACACAGCCAGCAAGGGCACAGCCTGGATGCAAACCCAGGCGAGCCACCTCCTGTGTCCGGCTCACCCACTGTGTCCTGGGACGCTGTCACCGGCATACCCACGCCTCTTGCTCAGCCTGGAGGAGACTGTAGTCTCTCCCACCAGGCTGGAGCCAGGCCTTGCAGACCTCCCGTCCCATATCCCTGCTCACGAGACCAGGCCAGGTCCTGCCAGCCAGAGGTGCCCATGGGTCGCGCAGACAGGCTGTGGGCATCTCCATGTCCACTTGAGAGTCTGCTGCACACCGTCCACCCTGGGCCCAAGAGGAGAAGAAAGGCCACATCCTCACCTCCCGCACAGCCTCAGCTCCGTGACCTCCCTCATCAGAACCCGGAATCTGGACTCCAACCCTTGCTGCTTCACTTCCTCTCCCCCCACAACCCCGAACACAAGATCCATGAAGCAAGAGTCATACCTTTGTGTCCCCCAGAGTCCCAGCACACTGCACACGGCAGGCGCTCAATAAATGCTTGCTGAATGCATGAACATCCTAAGAGCAAAATCGCAGACGTGGCGCTGAAGCTCAAAGACCAGTTTGCAAACAGAGAGACTGAGGCCGAGAGCACAGACAGGGTGTGCTTAAAGCCCAGATTTCGGGGTGCCACCTATACTGGGCCAGGTCCATCAAAGGCAGCCAAGTGTCCCAAATATCAGGTAATTGACCCTGAGTCCACACAGCCGGCCGGCTCCACTCCAGGTCTCCATGTGGCCAAGAACTCTGATCCCCACTCCTGGAAGCCCCAGTGCCAGCCCCAGTGCCAGCCCCCATGGCGAGACTATAAGGCCGTCACTGCCACTAAGGAATTGTGTGGTCTCCGCCAAGTAGCCTGCCCTCTCTGGGCCTAGTTTCTCCATTTGTCAAGGGCACCTGGCAAACCCGGGGCTTGCTGGGGAATGAGTGCAACCCAGGTTCTGCAGGAGTCACTAGATGTGTGTGAAGAGTGTCCGGGGCCTGGGGCGAAGCCAGGGTAGAACTCGAGAGCCTCCTGCCTCTGGGTCCTGTCCCCTTAGCAAGGCTGTCTGAGGGGACTTCGAACAGCAGGTGGCAGGTGGGGTCTAGGGCCCTGTGGATTTGGTTCTCGGCAAGAAAGGCAGGTTCAAGCAAGGCCTGCTTCCTGGAAAGTCCGGACTCCCTGGATGGGGCTTCCTGCGCTCCCAGGCACAAAGGGGTTCTCGGCCACCCAAACTTGTCCTGCACCCTCAGGCTTGGAGTGGGGAACAGTACCAACCCCCGCCAGGGCCAGGTCCCCCACCTCCAGAGACTGGCGTCGCCAGCTGTGTTCACTTCCCAAGGCTGCCATAAAAATGACCTCAAACCAGGAGGCTTAAAACAACATTGATTTATTTATTTTTGGTTTTTTATTATTTTTTGACAGGGTCTCACTCTGTGGTCCAGGCTGGAGTGCAGTGGCACAATCATGGCTCGCTGTAGCCTTGACCTCCCAGGCTCAATTGAGCCTCCTGCCTCAGCGTGGGACTACAGCCATGCTGCCACCATGTCCGGCTCATTTTTGTGCTTTTTTGTAGACAGGGTCTCGCCATGTTGTCCAGGCTGATCTTGAAATCCTGCGCTCAAGTGATGCGCCCACCTTGGCCTCCCAAAGTGCTGGGACTGCAGGCGTGAGCCACCAACCAACAGCAATTTATTTTCTAACAGTTCCGGAGGCCAGAAGTCTAAAATCAAGGCGTCAGCAGGGCCCTATTCCCTCCAGAAGCTCAAAGGGAGGCTCCTTCCTGCCTATTCCAGATGCTGGTGGCTCCAGGCATTCCTTGGCTTGTGGCTTCAGCCCTCCAATCTCTGCCTTCGTCTTCTTGTAGCTCCGGTAGTCTTGTTGTCGCCTCTTCTGTCTCTTCTAAGGACACTGGTCTTTGGATTCAGGGCCCACCTGGGTAACCCAGGATGAGCTCATCTCAGAACACATCTGCACAGACCCTTTTATCAAATACGGTCTCTTTTTGACAGGGGCTGGGTTACCAGGACATGGACCTACTTCCTGGGGGGATCACCACTCACCCCACTCCACCAGCCCCCGCCTTCTCTGACATTGCCCTTTTCCTGAAAACTCACTCCCTGCCTAGCTCTGAGTCCAAGCCCCAGCGGAACCCCATGAAGCAGAGGAGGAAACGGAGGCACAGGGAGTTCAGCTGATGCCCAGGGGACAAAGTGGGGACAAGGTTTGAACCTGGCTTTCCGAGTGGCCCCAACACAGTAGCCGCTGGGCATGGGCCTCCCTCCCGTTTACAGGAAACAAGGGACTCTCACGCCCACGCCTCTCAGCTAAGGGCCAAGCTGGCAGTGAGTCACCCCCACTCCACAGGCCAATGAGAGGCTTGAAGCAACTCATCAGGGGGGACCAGACAAACGGTGGGGCCAGGGAGGGCTTCCTGGAGCCTCAGCTTGCTCCAGTGTCAACAGGGAAGCAAATCCCACCTCCCGCTGCTCTCTCGGGAAGATTCAACGAGACCCTGGAAGGAGACAGCTTGGCACATGGGTCCCTGGCAATCACCACCTCCCTGGTTATTAGCAGGCCTGGCCCGACCCACACAGCTGCCCACCCAGCCTCTGACCCCAGCCACAGAAAGGGCCCATTATGACATCACAGGCCAGGAATGATGTTACTGCCCTGGGAAGGAGGCTGGCCCCAGGAACAAAGGGCTCATTGTCATGCAAATGAACGACTCCGGAGGAAGGGGGCGGTTCCTCCACTCTGGGGTGCCCCTCCTGCCCTCTAACTTCTAAGCCACACTGGAAACCAACCCCCCAACCTTCAGAAGTGTGGGCATCTCTGGGCCTCTGCTCTGGGCTAAATGAGGCATTCTCTCAGCCTGGGAAATGGGACCCTCCCAGTTCTGAGCCAGATGCCCAGAAAACAGGACCGCCTCGGAAGACAGGAATAGTATGAGGGACTTCTGGCGATGAGAGAGGGGGATCCCCTTAGCATGCTAAGCATGACCCTGAGCAAAGAAGCAACTGCCTTGGAAATGCCATTCACTTGGTAATACTGCAGGTCTGCAGCTGTGTGTCTTTGAGCAAGCTGCCTACCCTCTCTGTGCCTTATCTGGAGAGGGTGACTCTGCCCACTTTACAAGGCTATGGGAAGGACACAGTGAACTAAGGTATGTGGAATGCTCACCTCGCCTTGGTCCTCAGCACACAAGGCTGAGGCTGTCGGCACCCCTCCCCCACTCCCCGTGCCTACGGCACCCCTGGGTTCCTTCTCATGGCCGTATCTAGGAGGGGTAGGCTCTCTTGGGATGCTTGGTGGGTACCCCAGGGGCAGTCAGAGAAAAAGCGTGAGAACTTTTCCCGGTTTTCCAAATCGTCCCCAAAATGCAGGGCCTCCTTCCCCAGAGAGGCCCCATTTATGGGGAGGGGACAGGCTGAGGCCCCGTGGGGGACACTGAGTCAGACACAACTGTCTCCTAAGTGCCTGCTACATACCCAGTGCTGGGGACACAGAAGTGACCAAGGTGAACAAAATCCTGGATGGAGGGGTGCTGGAGTGTGAATGTCTATGTCCCCCCAAAATCTGTATGTTGAGACCTAATCATCATGGGACAATGTCAGAGCACGGGGCCTCTGGGAGGTGACGAGCTGTCACGAGTGGGATTGGTGCCCCTAGAAAGCCACCGTGCCCTCTGCCTGGGAGAAGCCACCACCTATGAACCAGGGAACGGGCCCTCCTCCCATGTGACACCAAATCCGCCAGCCTCTGGGTCTCGGGCGTTCAGCCTCCAAAACTGTGAGCAGTAAAGTTCTCTTGCTTGTGAGCCACCCGGTCCAAATAGACTAAAATAAGGTGGGGACGGGGTGACAGACAGACAGCAGAACCCGGTGGCGATGGTGTTACACGGAGCAGTGAAGGTGTCACAGGGAGTCACAACCTGACATCAGGCCTCTCTCAGGAGGCACCATTAGCAGAGGCCTAAATCAGGGAGGCTGAAGGTCTCAGGAAAGGGTGTTCCCAGAAGAGGTTACAGCCAGGCTGGGTGTGGTGGCGCAGGCCTGTAATCCCAGCACTTTGGGAGGCCGAGGTGGGTGGATCACTTGAGGTCAGGAGTCCAAGACCAGCCTGGCCAACATGGCAAAACCCTGTCTCTACTCAAAATACAAAAATTAGGCATGGTGGTGCACGCCTGTAGTCCCAGCTACTCGGGAGGCTGAGGCAGGAGAATCACTTGAACCTGAAAGAAAGGTGGCCACAGCTCTGCAGTCCAGCCTAGGGGAAAGAGTAAGACTCTGTCTCAAAAAAAAGAGGTTATAGTCAGTGCAAAGGTCCTGAGGCAGGCTCATGATCAGGGGCCCCAAAGAACAGTAAAGAGGCTCATGAGGCTAGATGCCCCCACACCCTATTCCACCCCGTCCCTCCAGACCCTAAGCTATGACTGATGCCCATGGGACACAAGCCTCTACCACGCCACTGTGATGACAGGAACACCCTTACAGCAGTTCAGTCATGGGGCCCCCACAGGCCCTGCAGGCACCACCTGTCCCTCAGCCTGGGATGCTCTGGAGCCCTCTGTGATCCTCAGGCACAAAGCAAACCCCGCCTGGACCCCCTGGGATGTCCAAGAGACCAAGCTCAGTTACAGGCCAGCTTCATGGGGGAGTCCTCTACCAAAAATACAAACATTAGCTGGGCTTGGTGGCATGTGCCTATAGTCCCAACAACTTGGGAGGCTGTGACAGGAGAATCGCTTGAACCCAGGAGGCAGAGGTTGCAGTGAGCTGAGATCACACCACTGCACTGCACTCCAGACTGGGTGATGGAGTGAGACTCAGTTTCAAAAAAGGAGAAAAAAAAAAGAATCTCAAGATCCCAGGATCCTGTGTGCCCTTCACCCAGCCTCCCCCAAAAATAACATCCTGAGACAACGACAATTCATCATCCGTATCATAACCGGGAAGGCAGCATGGATACAGCCAGCCATATGCAGATCCGCAGCAGTGTCCAATGCACTCACTTGTGTGTGTGTGTGTGTGCGTGTGCATGTGCGCGTGTATCTGTGTGGGTGTCTGCATGAGAGTATGGGTGTGTGTGTGCGAGTGTGAGTGTGCGTATGTGAGTGTGCATGTGAGTATGCGTGTGCATGTTCGCGAGCGTGTGTGTATGCGTGCGCATGTTCGTGTGACTCTGTGTGTATGGTGTGCATGTTCGCGAGTGTGCGTGTGAGTATACGTGCGGGTATGTGCATATGTGTGTGTGCATGTGAGTGTGAGTGTGCATGTATTTAGTTCTATGTGTTCTTATCACACGTGCAGACTCCAGTGATCACAACCGGTCCATGCCGAGCTGCCTCGTCACAAAGGCCCTGTGCTGACTTCTGTTCTGAACCTTCCTTACCCAGGACTCTTCTCCACTGGGTAGGAAAATCGAGTCCCTGAGGACTCTGGCAAAGGTCAGGGGCAGCCACAACACAGCTCTGTGGCCAACCCAAGTGGACACCAAGGCCTTGGGGGTGACAAGGGGACACGTATGACCACCCCCCCCTTCAGAGGCCACTCTTGAGGTCCCAGGAGAGGCTCCACGACAATGAGACAACAGGCAGCTGGCATGGGGGGCCTGGACACCCAGGGAACTCCCGCTGGCTCCTGCTGGCCCAAGAGCGGAGGCCCTGAGCCAGTCACTGGCCCAGCATCCGGTGTCACTTACAAACACAGGACAGCTGCCACCTTCCGCAGGAGAACTAGCCCTCCCGCCCCAGCCCCAGGCCATACCACCGTGGGAGTTGCCTGGCCCAGGGCTGGCACGGAGGGGCTCAGGCTGAGTGGGAGATGGGGCAGAACAGGCAGGCATGGGGGGAGACCTGGGGACCCCAAACAAAGGCAGAGCCTGGGAAGCACCCACCCGGCCTACCTCCCATTATCTGGGCCCGGGTTTCTATCAAACAGGAGAGCTCTCTGCAGAGAACAAAAGAAAACTGGACGGAACTCGAACATAAATCCAACCTTGTGGTTACAATTACGGAGGCCCACCCAGGCCAGCACTGCGCGGACCCCTTCAGGCTTCTCTCAGGCTCTCCCAAGACATACTGGCAGGCTGCAGTGCTACCACTGTGGTAAGGGACAAGGAAACTGAGGCTCGGTGGGATTCCAGGACTTGCCCAAGGTCACACCATCCTTGAGGGGTCGAGCTGGCACTGGAACCTCAATCCGGCCACTACAACTTCATAAACACCATCGCCCTGAGATGCCGCAATCCCGGGGCCGCCCCCGCCCCCAGACCAGGTGCGTGTGTTGTTAGCATCGAGAAAACAACTTCAGCGCCAGTGAATTATCGACTGTGAGCCTATTATGAACCAGAAGGCAGGTTTCATTCACTCCCTTAAGCCATACAGCCTATGAGGTGGGGAAAGATGCAACATCCATTTGCCAGATGGGAAAACTGAGGCTCAGAGACAGTAAGTTACTTGCCCAAGGTCACACAGCCAGGAAGCATCCAACCAGGACAGGAACCCAGGCAGTCTGCACTGAGTTTCCCCCAAAACTGCAGCTCCTTCTCCCGTCAGTCTCATGCTTGTGTAGACCCCACTGTTGCCCCATTTTACAGACGAGGAAATTGAGGTCTGCAAAGGGGAGGCGACATGCCCAAGGTCACACAGCACAGAAAGGACGGAACCAGGACTCAAACCCAGGTCTGTGGCAAAGGAGCAACACTGCCTGGAAACCCAGCCCTCTCCCCTCCCCAGCCTGGGCTCAGAGGTCCCCAGGAGCCATTCCCGCCACCTCCCTGCGGCCGCAGCGCACCCAGACCTCGGGACAAATCGCTCCCTCATTCCCCCAGCTTGCAACTAAAGGCTCCTTGTGAGCTCGGGAAGCCCTTCCAACTTTCCAGTGTTTATCCCGGCTGCTCACTGCCAAGTCCCTGGGCAAGCCTGGGCCGGTGGCGCTGATTTCAAACCAGACACGGGCACCGAGCCAAGCGCCACCTCGGTGGGGAGCCGGGCGCCGGGGCCGGGCTGCAGCGCTGCCTGCACCTGGCTCTCCCCTGCCTGAGCCCACCCCGGCGCCCCAGGGCAGAGCCTCGGGAGCACCCACCATCACACACCCTCCTGAAGTCAACTCCGGAACAGAAGCCCCCTGAGTCCCCAAGGCTCGCCATGCTCCCCAGCAGGGACGCCGGATGTGCACCGAGGCTCCGGGAGAGGAGCCTGGTGCCCCCCCAGGTCCCCTCCCACGCGGGCTGGCCAAGAAGCCTCTCCCCAGCCGGCCGGGCCAGCGCCTCGGAGCGCTCTTTTCTGTGCCTGCAGCAACTTTGTCCGATAAGACAGCCCTGCCCACCATCCCGCTGAGCTCAGGGCCGACAACACTGTGCTGCCAGGGGAGGGTCCGGCCGCCCCCGCTGGCTGACCTGCAGCCACTCGGCCCCCAGCCCTGGCCACCACCTCCAGCGACAGAACGGGGGCTCTTTCCAGATGAATTCCTCGGCCCCCAACTAGCGCCCCCTGCACAGAGCCTGCAGGCCACAGCCCTCCACCCCAGTCTGTGCCCACCTCCCCCGGCCAGAGTGACCCGGCCACACGGTGCCTCCCCTGCGCACACCAAGCCTGGCGACTTCTCTTACCCGAGCACATGACCAACCTCGCTCACGTCAGCTCCAAACACAACTTGAAGTAACTCTCCCACAAGAAAAAAAAAAGAAAAAGAAAAAGAAAAAGTGCCAGCCAGCGGGCCAGCGGAGTCCACACACACAGGCTGTGCTGCCGGCTTCCAGGAGGCACACCGCAGCCAACATCAGACCCATCCTTCCCCCAGGATGACACCCGCAGAGGGGCGGCCCCAGAGGGCGGCCTCACCTTCCCGCGAGACTACAGCTCCCATCCCGGCCCGGGAGGCCCTGCGGGGCCAGGCCAGGCCCCCCAGGCTTCCAGCCCGATGCCCCCCAAACCCGGGCAGGCCAAGGACCACCAGCGACAAGAGCGGGGCCGCCTGACCCCACGGCTGGGACGCGAACGAGACGTCGGGCCTCCAGCGGTCCGTTCTCGCCTCTGCCACTCCGGGCCTATAAACACAGAGAATTACATAAGTCCACTCCTCTTGTTTGGAAGCCAAAAGTACGAGCTTTTTCTCCCAGCCTTGGCAGTAAGTAATAATTCCTCATCGCCATGGTAACCCTGGCGGGCTTCCAGCCGACACTCGGGAGCTGAAACACTGTGAGGCCTTTTTATAGCTCGGCTAGAAAAACCTCTTCACTCTTCGCTCGCTGGCAGGCGAAAGCGAGCTCCAGCCCCGCTTCTCCCCCTTTAACCCGCTTCCTCCCAGCCTGGACTGTCCAGCCTCGGGCCGCACCTGCACCTCCACCCTGCGCGCGGCTCTGGCGCCCTGGCTGAGGCCTGGCTCGGGACCGGCTCAGAACCGGCTCGGAACCCAGGCCTCGGCCCATCCCTCCCCCGTCCTCCGTCCTGAGGGCCAGATGGCCAGAGGGGCAAGCTCTCCCTTGCAAATATTTCTGTCCTTTTTAATCCTAGGAAAAGAAAGCTTGACCCCCTCACACTGGCATTCTGATCTAGGGTCATCTCGGTGACAGGCCTAGAAAAGAAGACATGGCCAAATAATACACATACACACAGGCCAACAACGATGGCTTGGTAGTCAGCCAGGAGTCTGAACCTTGGCTGCAATTAGCTGTGTGACTCAGAGACAAGTCTGAGCTTCTCTGGGTGTCAACTTTCCATCCGTAGAAGGGGCAGGCTGAGCTCTGCTTCTCCAAGCGCTCTGGAAAGCAGAGATGAGGTGCCAGGGGAAGCTGCTGGAGCTCCCAGGAGGCAGAGGAGGCTCCACGAGGGTCTCCAGATTCACTTCCCTGCCCCTAGCAGCCAAGAGTTGGGCCTAAGAATGTGTCCCTGGACAGCAGCCCAAATGATGACAAGGGTCCCGGGGTGCAGACACGGGGAAGGCACCCCTGGCAGGAGCATGGCAGATGTGAAAGTCTGGAGGCTGGACCACGCGCGGTGTGTTGTCAAAGCAGAGAAGAGGCTGGCATGGCCAGGGTGCAGGGGCGAGGCGGGGAGAGTATGACGATGAGGTCAGGGAGCTAATAGGAGTGGAGGGAAGTGGTCAGATGGACTCTGGGCCTGGCCTTCGACTCCAACAATAACACTGTCATCCTTTGTCCTCTCAGGAGCATCTTGAGAGTAATAATATTAATAACAATAACAGTGGCCACGCACACAGAGCCCAGCAGCTTTGACTGTGTGCCCAGCACTGTGCTAAGCGGGTCCCCTGGTTCACCAGCTGGCCTCACACCACCGCGGCAAAGGCAGGTATGCCCCTGAGCCGCCACACACAGACGGAGCAGGAGGCAGGCCCAGAGAAGGTAAGGGACTTGCCCAAGGTCAACAGCTAGTAGCTGAGCTGGGACTTGAACTGGGCAAGCCTGCCTTGTCTCCGTCATCCACATGGTAATTCAGCCACAAGGAGTCACAGAAGGGTTTTAGCACCAGATTTGCCTGTGACACGGGCCCGTGGCCACTGGACCGACGGGGGGCCCAGACTGGCCACGAGGGGATGAGCGTGGTGGCTGCGGAGGCCCCTGGAAGCCATATGTCTCCCGTGAACAGCTGGCCCTCCAGACTTCCCCAGGAAACACCCCTGGGGGTTTTCCAGAGACCTGCCCCAAAGCCAAAGGTGGGATTCGGCTACTCTTAAGCCTTCTTTTATAGGTAGGGAAACTGAGGCACAGGAAGGCATGGGCATATTTGTAGCCCAAAGATCCAGCACCGTCTTCCCACCCAGATCATCGCCGAGACCAGGCGGAACCACGAAACCCAGGAGCGGCCAAACTGGCCCCATGCAAACACCACCAGGAAGCGGTGCCTGAGAGCAGCCGAGTCAGGCCTCACCACCTCCTTTTGTTCGTTTTTGTTTGTTTTGGACACAGACCTGCATCCAGACCTTTGCCAAAGGCTGGCCCTGGAATCTGCAGTAACTCCTCCCACCCCCTCAGAGCGACCGTGTGCTATGGGCAGGTTTGACACTGGGCCGTGTCTCTTCAGGGCCACTCGTTCTGCTTCCTGTGTCTTCCCCGCCAGATGCTGGGCAGCAAGTCGTTTGTTGAGTGACTTAATGAAGACCACAAATCATCAAACACCAGAAACAGCCACAGGCAGCAACCCCCAGACAGAGCCTGTGGCCAAAACCAAGCTCGTATTCAGAATAAGCCGGCGTTTGGTTATCTGCTCAGCAGGAGAACTCCCTATCACGCAAGCCTCCAACGGCGACCACCCCTCCATACTTTGAAAAAGCATCCCCTGGCCAAAATCTGCCGACAGGCCACTTCCTGGAGCCCGTCTGCTGAGCAGAGCTTTGACCGTGGGAAAGACCGGTAAAGACCCCCTAGAATATGATTCACCGCAGGCCACAGGGGCCGGGGCGGTGGGCCAAAGGGGGTCTGAAAAGGGGCAGGGGGACCTTAAGCTGAGTGGCCCCAGGCAAGGCCCCCAGCCTCTTGAGGCATCAGAAGGCTCGGCTGGCGAACGGGGGAGCTCCTGCCTGCTGCCTCTCTCGGGACCCAGGTCAACAGGAACTACATGTGCAGGGCGCAGGGGGGAAGTGGGGGCCAGAACTCTGGGGGCCAGATTCAGACCCACAGCCGCAGCTACAGTTCAGCATCCAGCTCCAGCTGGAAGAGACCCCCCACTCGCTTCCTCCCCACGCACTGCTGCTTCCTGGCCAGGCACAGAGATACGAGTAGAGCAGGGTGGGGGCAGGAGAAAGAGAGAGCATCATGAGCCAGACACGTCTGCCTATCTGCACCTCCTCAATCCCGGGCACCAGGGCTCCGTGACCTGGGCAGCCTCAGTTTCCTCATCTGAAAAGCCACCTAGATATCAAATGGTTCTATTGATGTATGCCACACAATGGAATTCCGCCATATAAAGGAATGAAGGACTGACACCATTCAACACGGATCAACCTCAAACACATTGTGCGGAATGAAAGAAGCCAAAACCCACAGCGTATGATTCCGTCCATGAGAAATACCCAAAATAGGTAAGTCCACAGAGGCAGAAGGCAGACTGGTGGCTGCCAGGGGCTGCGGGGAGGCGGCAACGTGGAGTGACCCCACCGGTACAGACTTCCTTTTGGGGTGATGAGGACATTTTCTGGATAGAGGGGGTGGGTGTACAACACTGTGATTGCACTAAAAACTCATGAACTGTTCACATTAAAATGGCAAATTATATGTGATGTGAAGTTCACCTCAATTAAAAATAAATAGGCTGGGTGCCGTGGATCGCTTGAGGCCAGAAGCTCAAGACCAGCCTGGCTAACACGGCAAAAGCCCTTCTCTACTAAAAATACAAAATTCAGTCAGGCATGGTGGCGCATGCCCCTAATCCCAGCTATTCAGGAGGCTGAGGTAAGAGAATCGCTTGAATCGGGAGGCAGAGGCTGCAGTGAGCCAAGATCATGCCACTGCACTCCAGCCTGGGCGACAGAGCGAGGCTCCGTCTCAAATAAATAAATTAATTAAAAGATGGTGTTGTTGAATGCACGCCACTCCAGCCCAGTTTACCGACTTCCTGAAAGCCGCATCCAACTCCCAGCTGGTAGGAGTTCCTCACCCAGGCCTGGAGCTATCAGGCATTCTAGAAGCATCTGCTGAGCCCCTACTGTATGTGCTGAGCACTGGAAATATGGTAGTGAACAAGACAAAGTCACATTTTACATTTTAATTTTTAAATATACGAGTGACTAAAATAAAATTCACAACTGCATTCGTTTCCTGTGGCTGCTATAACAAATTATTACAAATTGGGTGGCTGAAACCAGCGGCCTATCCTCTCACAGTTCTGGAGGCCAGAAGTCCAAGCTCAAAGTGTCACCAGGGCCACACGCCCTCCAAAGACTCTGCAGGGGGAGCCTTCTCTGTGTCTTCCAGTTCCCAGTGGCCCCTGGTGTTCCTTCCGTCTTCACGTGACCTTCTCCGCTGTGTGTCTTAGAACACTTGTCATTGGATTGAGGGCCCATCCTATTCCAGGATGACCTCATCTCCAGACCCTTACCTTAGTTACATCTGCGAAGACCTGTGGTCCAAATAAGGCCAAGGTCATATTCACGGTTTCCAAGTGGACCTACGTTTCATGGGCCACAACTCAACCCACTACCAAAGCCACGACCTCAAAGTGGCAGCAATCGCATGCCCAGAAACACCTTTGGTGCCCCTCTCCTTTCCCGCTAGTTCCAGAAAACTGGCTGGAAGCTGCAGAGGAGAGCTCTGGGGATCTCCAGGATGGCCCCAGGGCCCCCATACAGCCCACAGAGCTGGAAACAGACCTGAGAGTTCCCACCGCCACCCTCTCCCCGCCTGAGTCTGCTAAAAACTAACCCCGAGGAACCCAAATCCCCTTCCCTGTGGCAGGCATCCACGAGCCAGCCACTTGTGGGCGGCTTGAGGAAAGGGGCCTGCCTTGTGGATGGCGAGGCCAGACACAGGCCATCACCTCTGTCCCCAAATAAAGACACTCCCTAGACCAAAATGCATCCTATTTCCCCATCCAGGCCCGGGATTCTTCTCCACAAAAGCATCAAAATGAAGCCCTGACCACGCTGGCTAAGGGAAGCCAACGGGACTCCAGGGCTGTTTTTCTGCATGTTGTTTTTATTTTTAAAAGGGGCCGCCCCCACCCACAGCAGCTGTGAGCTGGCAGCTGGCAGAGTTAATTGCTCACTCAAGACTCACTTCCAACTGCAACACCATCCGGCACGCCAGGATAGATACCACGGGCACCCGGCAACTGGCAAGGACGGCTGGGGGCAGGGGGCAGGTGGCTGCCTGTTCAGGGGCTCCTGGGAACCCACACCCCGGCAGCAGAGGCAGCGGCACAGCAAAGAGGAGTGCCCAGGAATGCTCCAGGCCAGCCGCTGGATCCCAGGGACCCAATCCGGGAAGGACACATCGCACCGGCCGGCATCACCCAAGCTCTCAATGTGCCAGGGTCAGTGGGCTTCACGGGGCCTCCACTGTGCCTTACAACTGGGGTGTCCAGTCTTTTGGCTTCAATGGGCCACACTAAAAGAACTGTCTTGGATCACACATAACACTAACATTAATGATAGCTGATGAACTTAAACAAATTCAAAAAACAATCTCATGCTTTAAGAAAGTTTACAAATTTGTGTTGGGCTGCATTTAAAACCGTCCTGAGCCGCAGGTTGGACGAGCTTGCCCTACAACAATCCTATGGGGTGCTGTTATACCCATTCCATTAATACATACTGGGAAACTGAGGCAGAGAGCAGTGAAGTGACTTGCCCAAGGGAACGGGGCTAGGAAGTGGCAATGTCGGTATTTGAACCCAGTGAGTGTGAAACCCGAGTCTATGACACTAACCACTAGACTATACTGTCTCCAAGAACGTCAGGCCCCACTGGAGACATGGTATTGTTCTCTGAGAACTGCTGTGGCCGTGGGCCTTGACTTTCAGAAATGGCATCTCCAATGGTGTCAGACATGACTTCTCAAGACTTGGGACCTTCCGGGACAGCCCATGGGACATTCTACCCAGATCACAGTGGGGACAAAATACTTTACAAGTCACTGCTAAGAAGAGGCTATAAAATGGTGACAGCCAGTTGTGGCCATGAAGAAAACTTGTTCTGGCCGATACAATGATTTTTAAAAACTGGGCCATTCTTTATAAAATCCAGATTTCCAGCTTCTCTTGGAAAACCATCAAAATATCTAGCATGCCAGTTAGCCACAATCCCCACCCCTCCCTTTTGACCTGCACTGACTCACTCCTTTCCTCCCTGTGTCTGAGTTTGGGACATCCCCTTATCCCTACTTTGGCCACCTCCTCTTGCTGTTGTAAACAGTGGAACAAATGTTGAAGACCTCACTCAAACAAGAGAAAGGAGTATCCCTCCTGGGATGCCAGGTGACTCTCCTTCTCTTTGGCTGGCTGGGCTGGGCTGGTGGCATGATCCTGTCTGAGAACAAGGCCCGCATGGAAGGTGGCACAGCTGAGGCAAAGCCAGCTCCCAGAGGCATTGTCTGAACACCTGGATCCAGCCATGCCTGAACATGTCCTACCCTGGCCACTCTGAGGACCCATCAACTCCCCATCATGGCCTAACTGGACTGGAGTGTGTCTCTGCCACAACTCAGGAGCCCTAACTAACTGCTCCTAATTAATCACCCCCATGTCTCCCCTTGAATGACTCGCCCCTGGACACCTGGCCTGATGGAAGACTAATTCAGCTCTTGCTTCACCCAGGTGAATGCCTGAACCTCGTCCTCACAACCCTCACCACCCGCGACAGCACTTGCTTGTGTAACTGACACTCTCCCTCTGGATACTAAACTCAAAGGCACAGGCAATGTCCAACTTCTAAACCGTTCTCATCCCAGTGACCTACGTGAGTCCGGAACATGCCACGTGCCCAATACATGTAAATTAAAACCATGTAAATACATGTAAATTAACTGTGGAGCAAAAAAACAAAAGGGAAAGGCAAAAGTCATTAAACTTGACTTCTGCCTTAAATGTGAAAAACAGCCCACCCCCAGAGGTCTGCAGAACAGTCTCAGATCCAGGGAAGCCCTCCTGGGGACCCCCTGCTCTGCTCCAGCCATTAGAGTGGGAAACTGAGGCACAGAGCCCCAATCAGCATGCCCGAAACATGGTGGCCGGAGGGCCTTTGCGCCTGCTGTTCCCTCACCCCCTTCCTTTCACATAGCGGGTGCCTCTTTATTGTCCAGGGCCCAGCTCAGATGTCACCTCCTCAGAAGCTACCCTGGAATTCTCACCTAAAATGAGTTCCCCGAAACTGAAGTCACCCCTACCTCCCCACCCTGTATTATTTCACAGGCAGCATTTTCTTGCCTTGCAAAATCCTGTTTGTTTTTCGGCACTGCCCATCTCCCCATCAGCCTGTGTGATCCACAAGGCAAAGCCCCGCATCTTGTTTGCTGTGTTTGCCATCCCCCCGACCCAGAGGAGGCCGTGGGGACACCAATCTGGCTGCAGGGAGGCAGGAAGCAGATGTCCCACGTCCTGACCATCCCACACTGCCCAGAGCAGCTGCTCATGCCTGAGGGCCCTACGTGGCACATGGAGGCTGTCCCACAGCTGGCGTGGCCCTGCCAAGAGATCCAGTCTGGCTGCGGCAGTGACTGGCGTACCCACAGGGCAGAGGGAGGGTTGCAGGTGGCAACTGCACTATCCACACGATGAAAAGCAGCTGCCTTGGGGTCAGGCGTTCTGGGTTCACATCCTAGCTCTGCCAGCTGGGCGACCTTCAGCAAGTCCCTTAACCTCTCTTTGCCCTCAGCCCCCTTACCTAGAAAACAGGGCTGATCATAATAGCACCTACCTTCTAAGGCTGCTGCAAAGAGTACATGCGTATATGTATGGGGTGCATGTTAGAAATTGTAGTTAATGTTAATAATAATAATACTGGCAACTCACACACAGCACTAAGGCAAGAAAAGGATCAGGAAATGTTAGCTTTTAAGTAAATACGGTATTTGCTCTGTGCCAGGTCCCGTATGAAGCATGTACACACATTAGTCCCGTATGAAGCATGTACACACATTAGTCCCGTATGAAGCATGTACACACATTAGTCCCTCCAAGATGGGCTGCTTATTATTCAATGTGAGTGTTCCAGCTCCTCCAGGCAGCCTCTCTGGATTGTTCCAACCTGCAGGAACACCATGGACACACACAATTTTTCATGTGGGTCTGTCCTCAACTCCTCTCTCCACCCCAGGTTACAGTAGGGGCAGGGAGAGCCCCAAACCCCACAACCCTGAAGTCAGCACCAGGAGAATGTGCGAACTCCCACTCCCATCCAAGCCACGGCCCAGAAACGCAGGCCCTGTCTGGCTGCACAAGTACACCATGGAAAGCAAAGGGTGTTCCCTCCCTGGGCCCCCGGGGGCGGCCCAGACATCCCAAGGGTTCAGGCCCCACTGCCTCATACAGGACCTGGAGTCTGGAGATATGGAGAGGCACCACGGAGGGAACAGGTGTGGGCTCTGGCTGGGCACCCTGGGGCTGCGTGGACAGCAAACGAGGACAAGACTGCCCCCAGCCACCCCCATCCTCTGTCCACGCCCGGCACATGCTCAGGTCCTGAGGAGCAACCATGAGGGTGGGGCAGAGCTGGTCTCTTCTCCCCACCGGACAGACAGGACGCTAACCAGTCAGCCACGGCAAGGACCCCAGCAAAGCCAGCCTGGGGTGCACACAGCTCCCTGCACTTCTCGGACAGGACAGGCAGCCCCCTCCACATCAGGGACACGAGGTGGCCCCCGTTCCCCAAACCAGGCAGTAAGACACAGCTAGAACACTAGCTCCACCACCTCCCAGCTGTGTAGTCTCACTCATGCCCCTCCACCTCCCCGAGCCTCAGTTTCTCCATCTGTACTATGGGTCTAAGGACCATTATCACAGGCAGGACAGAGAGTCTCCCAAGAGCCAGCCAATCAGGGCCCCTGAAAGAGAAAGAGAAGATCTGGAAAGAAGCTATTTTAATTTCAGCAAATGGGCTTGCTTTGTCATTAGTGAAACACGATTTTATTTTACGGTTCAGAATGGCATCTGTTTATGGCAGTCGTGGAAGAGATGACGAGATCTTTTCAGCAGTGGAACCTCAGGAGGCCTCGGGCCATCCTGATTCAGCAAATCCCTCAACAGGCCACGCTGAAGGGTAGATGGCAAACACGGCGCCACGCACAGACGTGGCCACAGCGCACACGGCGTGCCCTGGATAGCGAGGCGGGAAGGACGCCGGCTGGGGCAGACGACCTGAGTGCAAAGTTCACTGGCTGTGTGACCTCGGGCAAGACGCGGAACCTCTCTGTGCCTCAGTTTCCTCATATGTAAAGAGGCGATGATGATAACCCCTACTTTACAAGAGCTTTTAGGTGATGAAATAATTACTTTATTTATTTTTATTTTATTTATTTATTTATTTTGAGACGCAGTCTCGCTCTGTCGCCCAGGCTGGAGTGCAGTGGCACAATCTCGGCTTACTGCAAGCTCCACCTCCTGGTTTCATGCCATTCTCCTGCCTCAGCCTCCTGAGTAGCTGGGACTACAGGCGCCCTCCACCACACCCGGCTAATTTTTTGTATTTTTTTTTAGTAGAGACAGGGTTTCACTGTGTTAGTCAGGATGGTCTCTATCTCCTGACCTTGTGATCCGCCCGCCTCAGCCTCCCAAAGTGCTAGGATTACAGGCCCGAGCCACTGCGCCCGGCCCTATTTTTTTTTTTTTTTTTTGAGGTGGAGTCTTGCTCTGTTGCCCAGGCTAGAGTGCAGTGGCACGGTCTCAGCTCACTGCAGTCTCTGCCTCCTGGGTTCAAACAATTCTCCCCAGTAGTTGGGATTACAGGCGCCCGCCACCACGCCTGGCTAATTCTTCTGTTTTTATTAGAGACGGGGTTTCACCATGTTGGCTAGGCTGGTCTCGAACTCCTGACCTCAGATGATCCTCCTGCCTCAGCCTTCCAAAGTGCTGGGATTAGAGACGTAAGCCACCGCGCCCAGTCAATTAAATAAATTATAACATGTAAAGTGTGACACAATGACGATCACAAACCCTGTTAGGACTGTTGCTGTCACTGCCATCAGGTCCTCCCACTTCGAAGCTCCAGTAGGTATATAAACCCAACGGCAGCGTAAAGACGGGTCCACCTGGATCTCTGGGACTTTGCACTCAGGTTGTCTGCCCTGGCCCGCATCCTCCCCGCCTCGCCCTCTAGGGGGTGCTGTGTGTGCCGTGGCCGCATCTGTGCGGGGCACCGGGTTGGTCATCTACCCTTCAGCGTGGCCTGTTGAGGGATTTGCTGAATCAGGATGGCCCGAGGCCTCCTGAGGTTTCACTGCCGAAAAGACCTCGTCATCCCTTCCATGACTGCCATAAACAGGCAGACTGGGGAAATAACCCTCCAGGGACCGCCCCCCCCCCGACCCCCGTACCACCACCACCACCACCACCAAGGCTCTCTGGGAGCCCCTACAGCACGCCTCCCCACCTCCTCCCTCCAGAGACCACCCCCTGCCCCCCCCCACCACCACCACCACCACCAAGGCTCTCTGGGAGCCCCTACAGCACACCTCTCCACCTCCTCCCTCCAGCTGGGGTGGGGATGACTATAAGACACATGTCAGAGCCGAAGATTAAAAACAAGTACAATGATCGGGCAGGCATCCATCCACAATGATGAATCTGATGTAATTAGGCACCCCGCTAACTTCATTACTTATTTATTTACGGGATTGCTTATTTAATTTACGGGCCTCCTTCCCCGAAAAGTCATCTTAGCTGACACCCCTCAGGCAAGGAAAAAGGAGAAGGAGGCCCCCTCTTTCATCCCAGCCCATTCCTGGGCTTCCATGTGTCATGCTCCTCCCTTGCCCCAAAATAGCTCCCCGGAAGGCAGGTGTGGTTTTGCCCAAGACAACAGGATTGAGCAAGGAAGACCCTGGGCAGAGCCAACGCCTGACACTCACAGCGCCCAGTGCCCAAGCACAGTGCGTGACCCGGAAGGCACAGCGTCGCTGCCACACCCTCATCTCGCCAGCAGAGGAAACTCCAGGAAAAAGACGGGTGGTCCTGGCCCCAACCAGCCACCAATTCTTGGCATGACCCTCTGGACTAGCAAACACATCACTGCAACAAACGGAGCTGGCGACTCCCAGCCTGAAGGAGGGGAAGGGCATGCGACTCGGAGTCATGAGTTTCATTTCTCGTCGGAATGGAAGTCACCTGACCTGTCAGAGCCTCAGTTTCCTCATCTGTAAGATGAGTGTTAAGAACAACACCGCCAGGCATGGTGGCTCATGCCTGTAATCCCAGCACTTTGGGAGGCCGATTACCCGAGGTCAGGAGTTTGAGACCAGCCTGGCCAACACAGAGAAACCCCGTCTCTACTAAAAATACAAAATTAGCTGGGCGTGATGGCACATGCCTATAATTCCAGCTACTCAGGAGGCTGAGGCAGAAGAATCACTTGAACCTGGGAGGCGGAGGTTGCGCTGAGCCAGGATCACGCCATTGCACTCCAGCCTGGGCAACAAGAGCGAAACTCCGACTCAAAAAAAAGAGAACAACACTCACTAATCCTAGCACTTTGGGAGGCCAAGGCAAGGGGATGACCTGAGGTCAGGAGTTCAAGAACAGCCTGGCCAACATGGCAAAACCCCATCTCTACTAAAAAAAAAAAAATACAAAAAGTAGCTAGACATGGTGGTGCATGCCTGTAATCCCAGCTACTTGGGAGGCTGAAGCAGGAGAATCGCTTGAACCCAGGAGACAGAGGTTGCAGTGAGTTGAGATGGCACCACTGCACTCCAGCCTGGGCGACACAGCAAGACTCTGCCTCAAAAAAAAAAGACAAAAAAACAAAACAAAACAAAAAAAGAACAACACTCACAGCTAACTAACCCCAAAAACCCCAACTGGTGCTATCCAGCGCTGCACTGTGGTCTCAACCACTGCAATTGGAAGAGAAGCAGTCAGTCAGCAGCATAAAGACTAGAAAGGAAAAGACAAAGCTAGCGCTGGCAGACGTGATTATCTCCCACCATCCAGGAGATCCCACCAGCTGGCCGAACACATAAAATCAAAACACAGAACCACAGCTTTGCCCAAAAGGCAGCAAAAGCTGAAAAACGTAATCGAAAGTGCATTAGGGTCTCCTGGAATGGCTAACATTAAAAGATTGACAGTAGCAAGTGCTGGCAAGGATGTGGAGCAACTGGAACTCTCATCCACTGCAGGTGGGCATGCAAAATGGGACAGCCACTTTAGAAAACAGCTGGTGGTTTCTTGTAAACTAAAATAACACATTTACCACGTGACCTAGCAACCCAACACTTAGATATTTGCACAAGAGAAAAGAAAACATGTTCACACAAAGACTTACACAAGAGTGTTCAGAGCAGCTTTATTCCCAATAGCCAAAAACTGGAAACTTCGATGTCCATCAACTGATTAATAGATAAACTGTAATATATCCACACAATGGAATATTACTTAGCCATGAAAGAGAACGAATTGATACATGAGCAACATGGGTTATGCAGAGTGAAAGAAGCGAGACACAAAGAAGTACATACCTGGTGATAATTTTATTTAAAAATTCTACAAGAGTTAAAAGCTTCTATAACAGCAGATCGGTGGGTACCTCTAGTCAGGGGCAGGGAGGGGGCGCTCGAGATTTAGTGTCAAGGGACTGGCGGGGATTTAGGGGGGACAGAAACACTTTATTTTGATTGTGGAGGTGATACAAATGTTTACATTTGCCAAAACTCATGCATTGAACCCTTAAAATGGGTGCATCATTATAGGTTAATTACATCTCAATGAAGATGATCCTAAGTGTAACAGGGGAAGAGATGCACATATTAACACTACTCACTCCATTCCCAGTGCCCGGGGACTATTTCCTCCCTTCTAAATCAGTCTGCTGGTTCCTAAACTGGCCCTCAAGTTTCCCAAAGGCCCCTGATGTATGAGCATTGGACAGTTTGGGTCCGGGTTGAACCCCAGCTTTGTCCTATGCTAGCTACGTCATTTAGGGCACTGCGGCCCTTAGGGCAAATCACTTTGCCTCTCTGCCCCTCAGTTTCCCCCTCTACAAAAGCAAGGTGAGAATACCACACTCCTCAGAAAACTGCAAGTAAAATGAACCAAAGTGAACGTACCAAGTGCAGGCCCCAGTATACACCAGGGGCTTCATTATTGCTGCTGCCAAGTGACAAATTGTCAAGCACCAGGCCCAGTGTGGACAGAGCTGGCCAGGATTCTTGTAACTCTGACAAACACAACACACTTCCCCACCCCACCAGACCAGGCTCAAGGCTCTGGGCTCAGATAGCTGCCCCCAGGCCCCGAGGACTCAGGCCGGGGCATTTAACTGATGCCTGCTGTCCACCCAGGACACGGTTCCTGGGCTCCACCCAACCCGCCCCTCCCAGGGAAGCAGGGACAAAAGGATGGGGCCTTGTGGGGACGGCTGGCCCTGAGGACAACATGGGCACATGCGAGGTCATTTCAGGAGAAGAACGTCTGGGAGGCATCCACCAACTCATGCTGAACAAGAGTCCAGCCAGAGCCCACCCATTTATAAAAGAAAATGATAATAATAATAGAAGGACAGGGAGGGGGCTGCAGGGATGGGGGCTCTGCACCAGCTCCCGCAGGCCTGTCCAGGACTCCTGCTCCCCTCTGAGTGATGGCGGGGCAGGCGCCTGGAGCCAACAGCAGGAGGGGCATCCCCCGGGCCCGATTAGCGGGCGGCCGCAGGCACACACGCTCAACTGTCAGCCTCCTCCTCTCAGCCCGCCATCACAGGCACCATTAATTGCTGTCATTTGAGGGTGGCCTGTGGGGAGAAGGAGGGAGGAGGAGAAGGAGGGGTAGGGAGCAGGAAGGAAGGGGGAGGGGAGGAAGGAATTGCAGGGAGCCCCTGCCCAGGGCTGAGCATCCAGGCTGAGAAGGAGAGGGAGGAGGATGGCAGACAGGGAAGGGCGGGGGGACCTCCACTGCTCTCCTCCCCACCCAAGAAGGGCCCAGGGCCCCGTCCAACTGGGGATAAGGCTGGTCCTCTCAGAGCCCCCAAGAGGCAAGATCCCACTGGGCCAGGGCCCTAGAACCTCCCCACACATACCTTTGGTGTCCCTGATCACCCGCCCAGGGTACCCAGAGACCCCAGCCCCCACCCACACCTGACCCCTCACCCCAATGTATAGACGATCCCAGACGCCCACCTCCCCACCCCACTCCCAGCTGAAGAATCACTCACAGAGCTTTGAGTCATGGGGAACCCACTTTCGGGGCCAGGGGCTCCCGCAGCCCCCTTCTAAGGTCCTAGGTCCGCAGGGAAGAGTGCTGCTGGGAGCCTGGGGCCAAGCCCTCCCTCTGCTACTGCACCCTAGGGACACCACATTGCCTCCCTGTGCCTCAGTTTCCTCATCTGGAGGATGGGGATAAGGAGGCTGCCCACCTCCAGGGTCGCTCTGAGATTTAAGGAGGTAATTCCATAAAGTGTTTAACCGGGGGCTGACATACGTGCATGCATAGCCAGTGTTGGCCCCGACGTCTGTCCCCTCTTATCTCCCCCATCCCCCCTTCTACCATCAGGGTTCTTCCGCAGAAAAGGCTGCACCCCCCCCATCCCCAGCAGGGAGGGTCCCAGAGGCACCCCACAGAGCTGCCAAGTGGGTGTGGCGGCGCAGGGCATCCGGGCAGCATCTGTCCTCTGCGAGGGGAGCACAGAGCATCTGCCTGCCTCAATGTGCCCCCATGGCCCCGCTCCCACTCACCCCTGCTGGCCCCCAGACAGGCCTTGCCTTCAGGCTGAGGAGCCACTTGGGTCCTGCAAGGGGGCTCCTGGGAGCATCAGGTTCCCTCAGCAGGGGAGAAGGAGGCCCCACTCCACCGTCTGTCTGCCTTCCCGGCCTCCCTCAGATGTGATGGATCGCCCCGGCGGAGGAAGCTAAGTGCTTGCAGACAAAAAGCCCTTTTATCGTCCTCGGGTGGGCCACTGGCATGACAAGCAGATAACTCAGCCACAGGAGGAAGGCTCCCCATTAGGCCGGAGACGGAGACGCCGATGGATGGGGGACAGAGAGGCAGAGGAGGAGGAGGCCAGGAAAAACAGCCCAGGCCAGGCCACTTTCCTTCCAACTTCAAGTTTTTGATGTTTGACATTTGAGGATCCGATTTTCTGCCAGTGCCGACTGATGCCGACATCTGATGCCGACGCGCCGACGATGACGCCGGATGAATCCGATGCTTTTGATTTCGACCTCGATTTCGATTTTTCGACTGATTTCTGCCTGATTTTTCGACCGATTTTGATGCCGATCTC
This sequence comes from Papio anubis, assembly GCF_008728515.1. NCBI lineage: Eukaryota > Metazoa > Chordata > Mammalia > Primates > Cercopithecidae > Papio > Papio anubis. The sequence continues at coordinate 118,948,834 of NC_044984.1, forward strand.
GATTTGCCGCCGATCCGATGCCGCTTTTTGATTTTTCGGATCTCGATGCCGCTTCGATTTTCGACTGATTTGCCGATCTGATTTCTTCTGCCGATCTGATGACGCGCCGATCCGATGCGCCGATCTGATGTCGATCTGATGCCGATCTGATCTGATGCTTTGATGCCGGATCTGATGCTGATTCGCCGATCTGATTTTCGCCGGCGATTGATTTGATGCCGATCTGATGCCGGATGCTGATCTGATGCCGGTTTGATTGATCTGACGGTTTTGATTGATCTGATACAAGCGGAAAGTGCTGATCTGATTTTTCGCTGGCGTGCCGATCTGATGCTGCTGCAGCGTTGTCGATCTTTTTTTTCGATCTGATTTCGCCGCTTTTGATTGACTGATTTTGATTGACGACGCCGGTTGATCTGATGATGATGCCGATCTGATGCCGATGATGGCGATGCCGATCCGATGCTTTTGATTGATCTGATTTCGCCGCGCTTTGATTGATCTGATGCCAAGCGCCGATCTGATTTTTCGCATTGCCGATCTGATTTCGCCGGCAGCGCCGATCTGATGATGCTTTTTGATGCCGATCTTTCGACGCCGGTTTTGATTTCGATCTGATGCTTTGATTGATCTGATGCGCCGCTTTGATCTGATGATGCTTTTGATGATCTGATGCGTTGACGGATGCCGACATCTTCGATGCCGCTTGATGATCTGATGCTTTGATTGACTGATGCGCCGATCTGATGCCAAAGCCGATCGATGATGTTTTGATTTCGATCTGATCGATCTGATGCCGCTGATTTCGATCTGATGCCGTTTTTGCCGATCTGATTGATGCCGACGGATGCGCTTTTGATTGCCGAGATCTGGGTTAGGAGGCTCCAGGGCTTTAGGGCCCAAGGCCCAGCCCCAGGAAGCAGATGACCTTCAGGGCTGATCTCCCCTCCTGCCCAGTGGGAGGTCCCCAAAGGCTCAGGACAAAGGAAAGAGGCCTCCCCCAGGTAAACTCCCCCCAGGTAACTCAGAATCCCACAACCCGAGAGGCCCATTCCAAGCCGCTTCGGTGCCTTGGCAGGGCTGTTCCCCCGGCCTGAGACACCCTTCCCCCAGATACCTACGTGCTCCCTTCCTCCCCTCCTAGAGGTCTTTGCTCAAGGGCCAGCTTCCCAGGGAGGCCCACCCTGACCCCCACTTTGAAACTGCAACCCCCAGCCCACCCACACGCTCCCTAGACCCCTTCACGGCTTGTTCCTCAGCCCGGTGCTAGACCCGCTAAGCGTCGGACTTACTGACTTTCGGTCATGGTCTGTCTCCGGGCTGCACACCCAGGCTGTGTGGTGTCATCCAAGCTCATCCAACCCCAGCCCAGGACGCCTTTGAATGTGGCCTGACACACATTTGTAAACTTTCTGAAAACATTATGAGACCTTTCTGTGATTTATTTTTTTTTTAGCTCATCAGCTATCATTAGTGCTAGTGTATTTTCTGAGTGGCCCAAGACAATTGTTCTTCCAATGTGGCTCAGGGAAGCCAAATGATTGGACAACGCTGGTGTAAGCCTGTGGTTCCCAGGCTACCTGTACGGTGTGCGGCTGGACTGACTCCCACAGGCAGCTGAAACCCAGTGGTACACTGTGTATCCAAAGGAACAGTAACAGAAAGGAATAATTCAAAGGAATAGAAAAGAAACAGTAAAAATGTGGTATTGTCCGGGCATGGTGGCTTATACCTGTTATCCCAGCACTTTGGGAGGCCGAGGCAGGAGGATCACTTGAGGTCAGGAGTTCGAGACCAGCCTGGCCAACATGGCAAAACCCCGTCTCTACTAAAAATACAAAAATTAGCCAGGTATGGTGGCACACACCTGTAATCCCAGCTATTAAGGAGGCTGAGGCAGGAGAATAGCTTGAACCTGGGAGGCAGAGGTTGCAGTGAGCCAAGATCATGCCATTGCACTCCAGCCTGGGCAACAGAGCAAGACTCTGTCTCAAAAAAAAAAAAAAAGTGACATTATAATCTTATGGGACCACTGTCATATATGCGGTCCACCGTTGACCAAAACATCGTTATGCAGCACATGACTGTATTTGGAACAAGAATGAAATCTCCCGACAGCAGCCTGTGATGAGCCAGAACATGCTGTGTGCCCGCCGTGTGCCCGAGCCTCCACGTGCACGAGCCCGGCAATGCCCTCGGTGACCATCTGCCTGGCTGGGAAATGAGCACTCCAGGAAAATCTTGCTGGATTCCCTGGGAAGGGTGAGAAGGGGTTCTTTGCTTCTGGCTCTTTGCTTCCAGCTGAAAGATCTGGGACAGGTGACCAAGCTGTGCCTCAGTTTCCTCACTTGTAAAATGAGGCTAAGCACCCATTCTGGAGTGTTGCTGGGAGGGTCATGAAATGGTGTGACATGTGAAAAGCACGACCTGTGATTATGACTGGTGAGGCACCTTCTCGGGTCAGGCACTGCTCTCTATGAGCGTTAATCATCACAGCAACCCTACAAGGGGAAACTGTTATTGCTCCCCAGTCTACAGATGGAGAGACAGAGATGCAGAGAGATGAAGCAACCTGGCCCGGGTGCCCAGCACAGAAGTACCAGTGACAAGACTGGGACCCAGGCCACCTCTTTGCCTGCTGGGCGCAGGGACCACAGTGGTGGTTCAGCCTGAGGGCTTCCTCCGGCACCCAACACCCAAACACCTGGGCCCATCCACAGGCGCCACCCTGGCCAAACCTGCAGGCCCACCACCAAAGCACAAAAGCAATATGACCGAGAACCCCGGAGCCCAGGGAAACCCACCCTCCTGACACTGACACTGTCAGAGACCCTCCCATCTCTCAGGCGCCATCAAAAAATCACTGCACCAACTCAGCCAGGAAACAGCCTGTCCCCGGGGGACCCCGCAAACTGCCCTAGTTGCTCGCTGCACTGGACAGCTCTGACATGCCAGACCCCACACGCCCCCCGAGGCCCCCACCACACACTCCAGGCCGAACCTGGCTCCGAGTAATTCCAGACCCCCTTCCCGCGAAAAGGACCAGGCAGGATGAACCTCCTGGGGACACCAAGTGGAGACAGACATGAACCTACCAGCAACTGCCTCCAGCAAGGCTGTGTCCTCAAAGACTCAGGGAGACCTGTGGAGAAAACATGGGTTTCGTTACCTGACATCGCATGTATGGGGTTTGGCATGACGACATCAATGTGCAGGGAAAAAAGACCATGTCTGCCGTCGGGGCCCATGCGTCGTAGGCACTGGGCCAAGTATTTCTCCATGACAACCCTGTGAGGCACTTACTGCTACCTATTTGACAGAGAGGGAGACTGAGGCTCAGACAATCAAATCTCATGCCCAAGTTCTCAGAGCCGGGAAGTGACAAAGCTGCGATTTGATCCCAGATGGTGGATTTAAAGGCAGTCCACACCCTGGCAAGACCACCAAGGGGTCCAGGGCCCCATGGCCAGGCTACTGGGAAACTGCCCCCTTACCTACCCAGAGGACCCCACAAACAGGCAGATGGGTCGACCGACACCTGAAGGATGGTGTCGGGGGAGGGGGTGTCTACTATTCTCATACAAGAATTTATTTTTGTTCGGTTGGTATTTTGGAGTGTTTTTGTTTTTGTTTTGGGTACAGTCTTGCTCTGTCACTCAGGCTGGGGTGCAGTGGTGCAATCATGGCTCCCTGCAGCCTCAACCTAAGGCGATCCTCCCACCTACGGCTCCTAAGTAGCTGGGACTACAGGTGCTTGCCACCATGCCCGGCTAATTTTTGTATTTTTTTGTAGAGACAGGGTCTCACCATGTTGCCCAGGCTGGTTTCAAACTCCTGGGCTCAAGCAATCCTCCTGCCTTGGCCTCCCAAAATGCTGGGATTACAGGTGTGAGCCACTGTGCCCAGCCTCATTTAAGAATTTCTGAGTTACCATACAAAGTCAAAAATAGTGAAATGACAGCTAGTATCCAGAATACAGAGGGGACACCCACAAATCAATATGAGCCAGTCAACCCAGCAGCAGACAGGCAAAAGACAACACAGACACTTTCACCAAAGAGTATAAACACATGGCCAATGAGACACGAAAAGATGCCCAATGTCATCAGTCCTTAAGAGAGGGCAGTTAACACCACGAAAGACCACTGCTCACCCATGCGGATGGCAAACATGAAACAGACAACATCAAGTGCTGGTGAGAAGAAGGAGCGCCTGGAACCCTCACCCGTTGCCAACGGGATGCAAAATGGAGCAACTACTTTGCAAAAACAGTTTGGCCGTTTCTTATAGTTAAACACATGCTTGCCGTATGACCCAGTAATTCAACTCCTAGGTCTTTATCAGACAGACATGAAAACAGCCACATAGACTCACGCACAAATGTTCACTGAAGCTTTATGCACAATCGCAGAACAACTGAAAACAACCCAACGGTCCATCGACAGGTGAATGGATAAACAAACAGTGGTGCATCCAAGCCACATAACTCTGCAATCAAGAAGAACAAAGTGCAGATACACAGAACCAAGGGGAGGAATCTGAGACTCAGGCTGTGTCCAAGAAGCCAGATTTAAGGCTGCAGACTCTGTGGTTCCATGATAGGATTCTGGGGAAGACAAAACAACTTTCACATTTGTACAGAGGCCTGCAGAGGTCGTCAAATACAACAAAAAGAATGTCATTCCCACAAAAGTTAGGACGCCAATCACCTCTGGGGAGAAGGCAGCCCGTGGCTACAAGGTGATCCCTTTATAATTGTTCGCTAATTTGCACCGAGGGGTTTATGCATTCTTTATCGTGTTAACTTCTGCATGAAAAGCACAAGTAAAAAATAGTACAGCGGGCAGAGCACTGGACAGGGTCAGTCTCAAGTGGGCCTCTGGGAAACCCGTTCTCCACCCCGCGCTGAAGCTGAGGGATGGGGACTGGCGGGGCCAGGGCTGCCCACTCCCACAAGGCCGGGGGGAGTTGTGTGTAGTGCTCAAGCTCTGAAGCCAGGCTCCCCAGGTGCCAATCTGGCCGCTACCCCCTCCTAGCTCCTAGCTGTGCAACTTGGAACGAGCAACTTCACCCCTCTGAGCCTCAGATTGCCCGTCTCTAAAATGGAAATGATGATTTAAACAACGCTGACCCCACAGGAATGCCATGAGCGTGAAGTGCCCTCAGCGCCAGTGTGTGCCACTTTGAGTGCTCAGCTCTTGCTGGACATGGCTCCTACCCCCACCCAGGGGCTGGCAGCCAAGCTCCTAGAGGCCAGCCCTCTCCAGCGCCTGGCAGGCCCTCAGGCCCCAAGGAGGGAGCCTTTGAAAGGGCAGCTGCGGGCAGCTCACAGGAGGACAAGCCAGCGGCTTCTTTCCTGCCCTTTTTTCTTTTTTAAGCGCTTTTTTCACTACGATGCCCCCAGGCTTGGCACTCGGTCCTGCCATCTGCGTCAGCTCCAGAGACAGGCCCTGCGGGAAGGCTGGAAACAGGGAGGGCCCGGGCACATCTTCACAGCCGCCCTCCCCAGCTCCCGGAAGCCTCGGTGGCCAGACACCTGCAGCACGTCCCGTCATGGGCTAGGGCAGAGCCAGGCCTGGCAGGCGCTCTCCCCGGGCACGAAGAAGCTCTCAACCTCCACCTGGGAGGGACAGCTGGGAGATCAGACCCCAGCTTCTCCTAACCTGCTCCCAACCCCAGCCAGCTCAGCCTGCAATCCCCAAGAGACAGAGTCCCACAGTGTCCCGGTGGCATGGGGTCAAGGCCAGTGGCGGCTGGCCCCAGGGTCACATTGTCGAGGGCGAAACAGGGAATTTCCCAGCAGTGATGGAGTGACACATAGGTCCAAAGAGGGGTTCCCAATTTAGAAAACTCAGCAGGGACTTCCCAGGAGAGGCAACCTGTCACACTGGCCAGAATCCAGAGAGATGACTGAGGGGCCAAGGGGCAGCGAGCGCTGGGCTGAGGTGGGAAGGAACCCAGGGCCCAGGCTGGAGCAGAGCCCGCGGGAGAGGAAGAGAGGAGAGGGCTGGAGGCAGCAGGGGCGGGTCACGCAGGGTTCTGCAGACGGGTTTTCTCTCCAAAGCAGAGCACCTTAGGAGAGTTATGAAGGCTGCAGAGGGGCAAGGTCCCACTCCAAAGTGGAGATGCATCCGGCCGTGGAGCACGGGTGAGGGCGGAAGCCACAGCCAAGGGAGAGGTCACTGTGCCAGTCCGGGCGAGTGATGTGGTGGGCAGCCCAGGCTGGGCGCAGCGAGGTGGGAGAGCGGCCAGCAGGGAGAGCATTCCACATTAGAGTCCGAAAGGCAGGCAAGGGATGGTGAGGATCAGAGGCCCGCTCCTCCCCTCCGACCCTGGGCAGAGCTGGTGGGGGAGGGAAGGAGAGGGTGACAACATTCACTTCCTGCACAGGACCCTTTCAGGGACGCGGTCATCCCGTGCTCCCGGCCAGGAAACTGCTGCTCTGAGGGAAGACTCACCCAAGGCTACACGGCAAGGAAGGGAGTGAGCGGGGATCCAAACCCACAGCCAAATGCTTGAGCCATGGGGAGCCAGGGCACCAGGGCACCAGGGCACAGGGCTGGCAGCGTGGGGCAGAGGCTGCTCCAGCCCAGGCTGCCCGCGAGCGGCCAGGGCGTGCGCAGTGTGGGCCGCAGTGTGGACCGGGCCCCATGCCTCCCTGGCTGCTGCACCTGTCAGGGCTTCCCAGGCCAGGCGTCTCCCAGCTCGTCTCCCAGCTCAGCCCCGCAGCGGTGGGTCTCACTCACTGTCTCACGCTTCCCTGTGCTCACAGCCGCCACTCACTTGCTCAAGGCCACAGTAGAACTTGCTCACTCTGCTGCACTCACATTCACACGTTCACACCTGGTTCACGCTCACCGGCTCAGGGCCACCCACACACATTCCAGCTCAGGCCCAGGTCCACTGGCCAGCTCTGCGGGCCCTCCCCGCGCGGCGTCCCCACCACCTCCTATACGCTCACTGGCCCCCAGCAAGCTCCCATGCTCCCCCTCACTCACCCTCACCTTCCCAGGCTGGGGGAACCTGGGCACCCACCTTCCTCTGAAGCAGAAGGCTCAGTCCACCCGCAGCTGTAGGAAGGGCCAGGCCTCCATCCTCGCACCCCTGGGGCTGGCCAGGCTCGTCTCCCAGCAAAGCAGATGCATGGGGAGGAGCAAGGACCAGTTCCAAGGCTCTCCTCTGCCAAGCCCACTGTGACCACTCATGGCCCACAGGCTGAGACTTGCGCCCACCTGCCACCGCCCCCCTTGTCAGCTCCCAAACAAGCCCTATAAGGCCCACCTCCTGACATTGGCTTTTGCCCTCAACTCCACCAAACACACCCTCACCTTGCTCTCTACCCTGCTGGAATCAGCGCAAGCACCATCTTTTCCTCCTCCAGGAAGCCTGCCTGGCTCACCCCAGCCACAGAGGCCAACCTGACTCATCCATTCACCACACTCAGAGATGGGAAGCCACCACTGAAGGCCACACAGCTGCAAGAGACGGAGCCAGCCGACATGCAAACCCAGAGGCAGCTTCAACATGCCTCGACCAGGACACCATCAACCTTCAGTCGCTCAACAAACAGAAGGGACAGACCCCCTGTTACCTGCCAGGTACAGGGGCGTGACTGGAAACACAAAAGTTGAGGGCCTTAGGGCCCGAGGTCACACATACCCACACCTGAACGCCCTCCAGTACACCCATAAGTGAGCAAGATGATTGCAAAGAGTGGCCTCTGGAGTGACGGACATAAACCATGGCAACCCTGCAGTGGTGGGAGGGAGGGCAGGGGGGGCAGGGAGGGCCTCCTGCAGGAGGAGACACTGAGCCAAGACACAGAATGAAGTCCATAAGGAAGGAAAAGAATGAAAGGTGAAGGAAGCAGTGGTGGAACTAGCCAGGATTAGAAGGAAGGAGGGCTGGGGAGTGGAGGGAGGGGGATGGATGGAGGGATGGGAGGGATGGAGGATGGAAGGATGGGGTGGGGGATGGAAGGAAGGGGGATGGATGGGAGGATGGGGTGGATGGGGAGGGAGATGGAGAGATGGGACGGGGAACGGACTGGAGGGGACGGGGATGGAGGATGGAGGGGACGGAGGACAGGAGTGAAGAAATGGAGGGAGAATGGGGGATCTGGGGGTGAAGATGGAGGGAGATGGGGAGGGGATGGAGATGGAAGGGGAGGAGGATGGAGGGATGGAGTGGATGGAGCCGGAGGGGGAATGCAGAGGGATGGAGGGGATGGAGGATGGAGGGGGAGGATGGAAGGAATGGATGGGGAGTGGAATGGAGGGGTATGGAGGAGGGGATGGAATGGATGGAGTGGAAATGGAAGGAGGGGTGGAGGGATGGATGGAATGGAGGGATGGAGGGGACAGATGGAATGGAGGGATGGAGTGGAGGGGATGGAATGGGAGATCGAAGGATGGGGAGTGGAGACGAGCCGGTGGGGAGGAGGAGGGAGTGGATGGAGCTGGAGGAGGAAGGAGAGTGGATGGAGGGGGATGGGGAGGGAATGGAGGGGGAGGTGGAGGAGCCGGAAGGGGGATGGGAGTGGATGGAGTGGAGCCAGAGAGTGGAATGGGGGATGGGAGGAAGGAGGGGATGGGGCTGGAGGGGGAGGCGGAGGAATGGAAGGGGATGGTGGAGGAGCCAGAGGGATGGGGAGTGGAGAGCCAGAGCCGGAGGGGGGTGGAGCTGGGGATGGCGGAATAGGGGAGCCAATGCCCAATGGAACACATAACTGAGTAGGAACAGTGTGAGGCAGGGCCAGCGAGGACGCCTTTGGGTCAATCCCTGAGGGCTCCATGGAGGCATCAACCTCTTGCCCTCTCCAGACCCAGCCTCAACCTCTTCCTGCGTGGAGGATCAGAACTGTGGGGCTCCAGCTTGGTGTCTGGACTCTGGCACCTTTCCCACCAGACCTGCGGCAGCCACAGGAACAGGGTGGGCCATTGCCTCGGGGCTCCTGTGCCTCCAGGACCCATGATTACTCAAGCCCAGGGCTCAGTACAAATCCTCCCTTTCAGCCCAGCCTCCCCTGAGCAGTGGCTACACCTGCCACAACAGCCACACCCTCAGCAGGGCCACAGGAGGGGCATCTTCCAGAAGGGAGAAGAACGGGTGTTGACCAAACACCCACAGTGCCCACAGAGACGGGCGAGGTGGGCGACAGCAGCCAGGCTCCACTCCAGGCCACCTCTGTACTGGGCACCGAGGCCAAGATGCTCAGTGCCCGCCCCAGGCCCTAGGAACCTGCCAGGCCAGCATGAGCCAGCCTCAGGGCATGCTCTGCAGAAGCTCTAAACTGGACCCTGCAGACCCACAGATCAGACCCTGGCCGCCAAGGGGCAGGCATGACCCCCAGAAGCCTTCCCTGAAGGGTGGAGTTTGGGAACTTCCAGCACAGCACAACCCCGGTGCCCTGAGACGTGGAGGCGGCTCACCACCCTCCCAGGGCTGGCCAGGGTCCACCAGGTACATCTTCCCACACGGGGTGAACAAGGAGCCTCCCCTGTCCCCTGCAGTGGTGTCACCTGGTCTCCGTTCCTGTGGTAGCCAGCAGCCCAGACAGCCAGAGCGGGAGGGAGGCAGGCTCTGCAGTCCTTCCATTGAGAACCCGCGGGGATATTTTGTTTTCCTTCTCCAGTGACAGCCGAGGCAGCCCGCCCCAAGCCAGTTCTCCTGGAAGCTGCGGAGGCAGCCACCCAGAGTTCACCAAGGTCTCAGTCCCCTCTGGACTGCAACAACCAAGGGCGGGGGAGTGGGCGAAGATGGGGGTCACAGCCTCTCTCCCTCCCATCCCTCCTCCACCAGCCAGGGCAAGGGCTGCCAGACCAAGGCCAAGGGGGCCGGCAGCATGGATGTGAGTGATTAGGGCCTGCAGTGGGACCAGCACGGGGGTGGGGATGGTCCGAAGCCCCGTTCAGAGGGGGACTGAGGAGAAATCCTGTGCCCTGCCTGGGAACACATCCCAGTCCCAGGGCCACCTGTCTGCTCCCAACAGGGGAGGCTGCAGTGACACCAAGCACAGCGACTGGGGAGGAGCCACTGCAAAAATCATGACAGCGATCATCACAATAACAAGAACAGCCCTCACTTCCTGCCAGGCCACGTGCATCTCCACTGCCCGGACCCCATTTCAGGGGTGGGGAGACAGACACACACGGGGTCACCTGCTCCAGCTCAAACAGCCAGCGAGGGGCCGGCAGGTAGGACCCCGAGCGTCTGACCCTCTGCTCTGGGCCGCTCCATTCTCCACCCCGACAGCGCCCTGGATTTAGCAGGGCCTAGGCTTCCCAGAAACCTCGCCGCCCATCTCCTTGCTGCGGGGTGTGGGGCCACCATCAGAGACAGCAGCCAGCAGGAGCAATTAGAGGCCAGGAAGCAGCCAGGGTATCGACTGCTTTCGGGAGGGAAGGGGGACGCGGGCTCTGTCGGGGTGGCAGCAGCCTGGCTCACGGCCAAGCATGGGCCACGACATGGCAGGGAGCGCAGCCCAGGCCCGGAGGCCACGGAGGCCCCACGCGGCAGCACAGGGAGGCCATCTGTCCATCCACCTGTCTGTCCAGTCCCATCACCCTCATGGGCACCGACAGCCCCGAGGGGCCTGAAGCTCAGGGTTTCACTGCCTCCTCACAATGCTCAGCCCCTTACGATGATTAGCTCGTTTAATTATTACAACCGCCCCACATCCTGCCCCTGTGCAGATGGAGGCAGTGAGGCAAGAAAGCCCTCCCAGAGAGTTCCCAGGACGGGGGTCCACACTCAGCGTCAGCCAGCACCAACGACGCCGCCTCTGCCTGGCACCTCCCGCCCGAGGAGCCCCAGCGGGGCGGGAGATGAGAAGGGCCTCTATGGCAAGGGTGCACCGGGGACTGCTGGATGAGACGGAAGCTTCGGCCCCACAGTGACCCTGTCTGTAAAAGAGGAACATCACAACACCTGCCTCACAGTATGTTGTAAATTAACTCAGGTTTAGCCCCACAGACAGGCAGAGCAAGTGCCCCAGAATGTCAGTTGCTGGCTTCTCCCAGAGAGGCTGCCCGACCTGGGGGCCCCCAAATCTGCAGCCGAATAGAAAAACCACTGCGGACCCGCCCCAGCCTCTGCCCCAGGCTCCCCACCCAGGAGCAAGGTCTGGCCGTTAGAGGCTCCCTGGAGGGCGGGGGCACCATCCGCCAGGAGCAATTAATTGCTAGGTCAAGAGATGGTGAAAGAGATTTGTTACGAGGGCCTGGGGACATTCAGGGTGGGAGGGTGGCCCACACTGATTCAGTCGCCCCACCTTCCACCTCACAAGCATGCTCTGCCCCCACCCCCAGGGACATCCTCCTCTGCCTCCACACCAGCCCCGACCCAGGGTAGGTCAAGGACGCAGCCCCAGCACCCGTGACCCGCTCCCAAGAGGGACCTGCTTCCATCATTCAGCCGGTGCCCACACACAGGAGGGGACAGCCAGGCACGAGTGGGGCTGACACACAGTCCCCGGGGGGCCTCAAATGGGCCTGAGACCCAGATCAAATCCCTGAGCCATCGCATCCTGGCAGGAGACCGCGACCCCTGTGGGTGCTGCTTTACTTCTCAGAGGCAGTTTCCTTGGTGGTGAAAAGAGGCGATTACATTAGGCTAAAATCAGGCTGGCTCCCACTCCAGCCCTAGTGCTGTCATTTTTTAAAGCCTGAGGAAGGTGCCTTGCTTCTCGGAACCTCAGTGTGCCCATCTGTAAAAGGGGGATGATGCCAGGGACTACTCTGAAGAGAAACTTACAGCCTGGCACCCAGCAGTGCTCAGTTGAAGCTCACCATCGGGATTCACCAGGCCACCTCCCCAGGGCCCCTTGCCAGCCTGCAACCCTACTGAGACACCAACCAATGCCCCCAGCACCTCAAACACCCAAAAGCAGGGCCCCCTGGGGGCCATGATGAGAGGACTGGATGAATGAGCCCACCTTCCCTGCCTCCCACCTCTGCAGCAGGCCCAGGGGAAACATAGGCTTTGGTGACCACCAGGCGGGGGCCAGAGGTCAGTGACAACAGAAGCCCCCAGAGACAAGGCAGCCCCCCACCCAGATCCTCCATGGGCGGGGCTCTGCAGGAGCCTCTGGTCTGGAGGGGTCCGAGGCACAGGTTTCCCCATGAGTCCCCACCAGCTTTTGGCCCCTGGTGTCCACACCCAATCCCTCCACACCAACCCACTGACACACGGGGCCCCTTGAAGCCCCCACCACACAGATGGGAAAACCAAGGCCCAAGGACGCCAGGCAAGGGGAGCTCAGCCCAGGATCTTTCTCATGTCCCACTGAGCTCAGCTCAGCTCAGCAGGCACTCAGAAGCCCAAGTGGCCCAGCTGGGGTCGGGGCCCTGAGTCAGAGCAAGAAACGCAGCAGAAACTGAAACAGCCCAGTGGCCCCACACGCGCCACAGAGTGAGCCACGCTCATTCCCTGCGCTGCCCCGTGCTGGGAAGTTCCTGCTTCTGTGGCCAGGGTGGGGGTGGGGGATGAGTGACGTGGAACAGCCTTTCGGCCTGGGGACCCTCTCTGGACCCGGCAGATGAGCCAAGTTCCATGCACACAGGCAGAGCTGTGAACTGGCCCCACCCCAGAGTCTCCGTGTCACCCGGGACACATGCAAAGCCACACACTAACAAGGGCAGCAGTTTAGGGGTATGCGTAGCGACAACACAGAGAGGCAGGAGAGACCCATCCCAGGCATAGGCTGTTTCTGCTCCCTGGCAGGGCTCAACCTGCAGCAAGGCCACAGAGTGCAGGTCTTGTGATCTCAGGATAGGGTCTGAGACCCGGGTTCAAACCCCAGCTGTGCTGCTTTCTAGCTCTGTGACCCTGAGCACGTGACTTAACCCTTCTGAGCCTGTTTCCTCGCCTGTAAAATAGAAACTCAGCTCACAGGGCTGACTCAGAGGCTCAGTGAGCAAATGCCTGCCTACAGTAACAGTGAATGCCCAGCATACAGTAAGGGCTTAATAAATATGTACAGCAGTTCCTGCTTAGCCGTGGGAGCTTTCCGAAGTTTCAGTATGGTGGTCTGAAAACATTAAACGGAAAATTCCACAAGTAAACAACTCATCCATTTTTGGGTTTTGTTTGTTTGTTTGTTTGTTTTTCTTGCTCTATTGTATAGGCTGGAATGCAGTGGTGCAATCTTGGCTCACTGCAGCCTCCGCCTCCACCTCCTGGGTTCAAGTGATTCTCCTGCCTCAGCCTCCTGAGTATCTGGGATTACAGGCATCCGCCACCATGCCCAGTTAATTTTTTTATTTTTAGTATAGTCAGGGTTTCACCATGTTGGCCAGGCTGGTCTCAAACTCCTGGCCTCAAGCGATCCACCCACGTTGGCCTCCCAAAGTGCTGGGGTTACAGGCATGAGCCACCACACCTGGCCTTTCCTATTTTATTATTAGTTATGGTTGTTAATCTCTCACTGTGCCTAATTTGTAAAGAAAACCTTGTCACAGGTCTATACATGTAGGAAAAGATGGAGTGTATATAGGGTTCCATACTGTCTGCAGCTTCAGGCATCCACTGGGGATCTTAGAATATATCCCCCAAGATTAAGGGGAGACTAGTCCATCTTTTTCAGTTCCCACATTTTTCAAATGGAGATGAAATTTACATAACATAAAATTAACCACTATAAAGTAGGCAGCTCTGACATTTAGGACATTCCCAGTGCTGTGCAACCATCACCTCTATCTAATTACAAAACATTTTTATCACCCTAAAAGGAGACCCCATCAACATGGAGTAGGTTCTCCCCAGGTCCCCTCCTTCCAGCCTCCGGCAACCACCAATCTGCTTTCCGTCTCTGTGGGTTTGCCTGTTCTGGGCATTTCATGAAGGTGGAATCGTACACTATGTGGCCTTGTGTGTCTGGCTTCTTTCACTCAGCATCATGGTTTCAAGGTTCACCCACAGTGTAGCACACATCCGTACTTCATTCCTTTTCATGGCTGAATAATATTCCATTGTGTGGAGAGACCAATCATATATTTTTATATGAGAAACATGTGTTATAAAGAATACATATTCATATATAACAACATATATATAAATGCACATACAGAATGAGATTTAATTCTAAAATTTGTAAGGTTATAAAATAACCATAAGAACTATGATGATGTGGAATCTGGTGAAGGAGCCAGCCGGCGGGAGAGAGCGGCCTGGGGTGGCCAGGCAGGTTCCCTCCTGTGGGAACTCTCCTCCGCTCTAACTCCCCTCCACATCACATCAGGCCTCCTAAACGTGCACTGAGCTGAGACCTGAATGGCAGCAAGGAGCCAGCTGTATCGATATGCAAGGAACAGCATTCCAGGTGGGTGGAACAACAAACACGAAGGCCCAGAGGCTGCTGCAGTCGGTGAGGGCTGAGGAGCTCCCAGGCGGCCTCTGAATTTATTCTCAGAGCAGTGGGAAGAGAATGGAGAGCATCGGGCCAGAGGCTTAAGAGTCTCATGGTCCTTCTGATGGGATCCCTTTGGCTGCAACTCAGAGACCAGACAAGTGGGACGAAAGTGGACTGGGGACCTGGAAGAGGCTACTGTAGTCATCCAAGCCAGACGGTGACAGGGTGGGGGGTCCATCATGGTGCCTGGTCTGCCATTCTTTTCTTTTTGTCATTATTATTGATATGAAAACAGAGGGTCTCGATGGCAATGCTGTTACCCCCCCAAACATAGTTACTGTTTATTATCATTATTCCATCTCACAATAACAGCATATTATCTTTACTGTTCCTGTTATTTTTTTCTGCGCTGTTAGGGCGGGCGGGGGGGTCTCCATGGCAGGGTCCCTACCCCAGGGATGTTTCTGGCTGCCCCATGACTGGCTCATGGCCTTTGGGACAGTCCCACTCCATAAAAGTCGCCCTCCCTACACAATTTTCAAAGACCTGGCCATTCACAAAAACCTGCCAGAACCAGTCCAAATACTAGCTGTTTCTTAAATGTCACTCTCCTCTCCCTCCAGCACCGCAGGGCTCTGATCTGCTTTCTCACGAATCCACGCTTACTCATTCTGAGTGGGAGCCAGCCACTCCTCCCTCTCGTTTCCCCTTACCCGACGGTTGAGGCACCGCACAGATTTTTGCTGTTGTTAATTCTGAGCCGAGTCTGTATTAAGGAAGAATTTCAGTGCCCAGGAGTAGAGGGGATTTTCCAAGTCTATGGGGTAAATATTGTCGGGGTGGTTGGGATGCGGTGTGGCGCTGAGCCAGGGAGCTAACCTCTCTGAGCCTTCGTGCTTGCCTGGCAATGACGACAGCTGCTGGATCACGAGATCACTGAGAGGATCAGATGAATTCACGCGGCATGTGCAGGCACTGAGACGGGCAGCGTGCAGCTGAGGGGCTGGCGGTGGGAGGGGCACGGCCGTGGCTGGAGGAGAAAATCCCACGCTCCCCGCTTGGCTGGGTGACCCACTGCCCGCCTGGCTTTTGAGGAGATAAGCCGCCTGCTCAGGTTCATGTTCGGGATCAAATGAACCCACTTAATCCCCTTAGTGATCTCTGCTGCGCTGGCTCCTTGGGGGCCTGGGGAGGAAGGCAACTGAGCCCCCTGGAGTAGAGACCCCACCCACGAGGCCAGGCACAGAGAAGGCGCCAAGGGCTTCTGCCCCAGCGCTGGGGCACAGCAGGCTGAGGGAGCCCCAGGACAGAAGTGGGCACACATCATGGGCTCACCATCACAGTCGCAGTGACTCCTGACTCCCCACTGCAACCCAGAAGGTAAATGCTATTATGAACGCCCTTCTCCAGCTGGGGAAACCAAGGCCCAGAAAGAAAACAGCCCACCCGAAGGTCACAGAGCTCCTCGCCGGATCACCAGCAACCCATCAAGATAACCTTATCCCATTTCACAGAGGGAGAGAGGGCGGCAGGAACGGGGCCTTAAGTCACCACCCCATCCCACTGGGAAGGCAGGGGTGGACGGGCAGAGTCACGCCTGCCTAGGGGAAGTACACACTAGGTACTTACGGGAAGTAGTGAGTGAACAAAATCTACACGCTGGGCGCGGGCTCCAAGGAAAACACCTTCATGGGACCTTTCTCCCCTCCCAAGGTCCCTCTCTAAGATCCTGTATCGCAGGGGTCTGGCGGGAGTGACTGTGACCCCCAGAGGGACAGTAGGCAAAGTCTGGAGGCATTTCTGGCTGTAGCAAAGGGGGCTGAGGTGCCACTGGGGTCTGATGGGTGGAGGCAGGGGTGTTGCTAAGCATTCTGCAGCACCCAGAGCATTCCCTGCAACAGAGAATGACCCAGCCCCCCAAAACTCGAACAGTGCCCAGGCTGAGAACCCTGCCGTCCTTACCAAATGCATGAGAGGGTCAGTTGGGCACCTACTGTGTGCAGGGCCCCCATGCAGGACACAGTCAAGAAGACGAGGTCACAGAGCTCAGAGAGGTAAGGCTTCCTGCCCCACCTAATGGAAGGAAGGCAGAAGCGGGACCTGAACCCAGGTCCCACTGACTCACAGCCCCACCCCAGCTGCCAAATACCTGCCCCATCCTTCAGGAGTCTAACCTACTGGGTCTAGAGTGGGGGCTCCGGAATCTGTATATTTCATAGCCCCTTCCCCCTACAGCCACTGGCAGGGGGAGGATGGTGAACGGGGGAGGACACTCAACAGGGGGAGGACAGTGAACAGGGCGAGGACAGTTCTGTTCCTTTTCATCAGAATCTACACTGGCCAGGAGGCTGGCAGTCTGTCTCTGGGGGGTAGGAACGTGGTTGTATTTTTTTATGTGCAAGCTTTTCGTTCCTTAATTTTCCAGCTTATAGAGAACATATTTGTTCTGCTTCTAAAAACCAAAAACAGTCTTTTATGTAAAGCAGCTGCCAAACCACATGCCCAGACTGGCCCTGGGTAGCTCCACTAGGACCTGGCAGGGAGGGACCCACACCTCAATGGAGAGAGGACTGACCCAGCAAAGCCCCCATGAAGCACCCCTGGCATCATCAGGAGAAGCCCAGAGCTGGCAAATCCACTCACCACAGCACCCGGGCACCCAGAGGTGCTCGCTAGAAAGTCTCCGGCAGCCCCTTCCCACAGCAAGCACCTGATCAACCCAAGTAGCTTTCCCCAGGAAACACACCAAGCACATGTCACATCCCCATGACAAAATACTATAAGAAGTTAAAATTAGCCAACTGGATCCAACTGCACCAGCACATGGTGAAAACCTGTAATCATACAGATAAAAATAATGATAGCTAATGCCACAGCTCTGGATGCTGTGTCTATTACCCTTCTAATTCTCAAAACAATCCTAGAAGGTGAGGACTACTTAGGTCCTCATTTCACATATTAGGAAACTGAGGCAGAGTCATGTGATAAGCTGCGTGAGAACACAGTGTCTGGAACCACACAGGTCTGCCGCTCGTCTAGCCGAGAAAACTACTGCGCCAAATTATATACAAAGCTGTCAATACTCGACTACTTTTGACCTACAAAACTAGCAGTCATACAGCTCCCCCAGTAGCAAACAGGAGAGCAGCACGCACAGATCCATGTGTCCACAGACAAGGCAGGTTCCCAGGCCATGCAGCGATACACAGAGGCTCCTGGAAAAGCCCAGGCCCCAGTGAGAGGTGGTGGCCTTCAGGAAGGCGACTCCTGTGATTTGAAAGTCACCTGTTATTTTTTTCTCTTTTAACAAAAAGCCACCTTAGCTTACAGCCCCAAGTTTGGCGTCCTGGGCTAAGGCTCGACTGGCCTGGTCTCCCTCTCTCCTCTCTTCCCTGGCCGCCTCTTTGCCCCCAAGACCCCACACAGTCCGTGACAAGCTGGCAGTCCTCCTCAGGGCCTGGAACCTGGAGTCTCTTCCAGCAGCCCAGGAGAACCTCTCCCCACTAAGGATCCAGTTTCACTTAATTGCAGGCTTCAGGTTTCTGCATGCAGGCCCAGAGGCCTGGGGGCAGGAGGCGCAGGCCGTTGTCTTCCTCTTTTTAATAAGCTGGAAGGCAGCAGCATGTGCCCTGCTGTTCTGAGAATCCGGAACACCTGCCCCTTGGGAAAGGCCGCGGCTCCAAGAGCCCACATGGGAGACCCAGCCGGGAGAAATCAACTGTGGTTTGTCATGGGACATGCTGGGGACACATTTTTTTTCTGGTCAACCATTGGGACCAGGTACCCCAACTGGATTTAAGGGATTAAAAAAAAGAAAAAGAAAAAAGGGGCTGGGTGCAGTGGTTCACACCTGTAACCACAGCACTCTGGGAGGCCAAGGCAGGAGGATCTCCTCAGCTCAGGAGTTCAAGACCAGCCCGGGAAACATAACGACACCTCATCTTTACTAAAAATCAAAACAATTAGCCTAGCCAAGCGTGTTGACATATGCCTGTAGTCCCGGCTACCCAGGAGGCTGAGATGGGAGGATTGCTTGAGCCTGGCAGGTCAAGACTGCAGTGAGCTGTGATTGCACCACTGGACTCCAACTTGGGCAACAGATTGCAAGACCCTGTCTAAAAAAAAAACAAAAAAAAAAAAACAAAAAAAAACCATGAAAGAAGAGAAAAGAAAAAAGAAAGCACAAATGTCTCTCTGCCTCTCTGTGTGTTTCTTTTGCATTTTGGTTTTTCCCCAGCACAGCCCTTTACAGTTTGCAGGTTTCTCTCTTCACTGTGTGCTCTTCAGCCACAGTCCCCAGGTCAAGGTCAAGAAACTGAGGGTCACTTAATTCCAAGGTCACTCACGGTAGGAAAGCAGCCATTGTCTCCATGGCCACATCACCCACGGCCCTGTTCCCGGTTGCTGGTTCACAGGGAAATCACGGGCTCTGTGGGGACAGCAAGTGTCCTCTACCCCTGTGACAATGACCACAAACTCGGTGACTTACAACAGAACAAGTTTTGGGGGGGTTTGGGGTTTCTTTTTTTTGGTTTCTTGAGACAGGGTCTCACTTGGTCACCTGGGCTGGAGTGCAGTGGCACGATCACAGCTCATTGCAGCCTCCAACTCCAGAGCTCAAGTGATCCTCCCATCTCAGTCCCCTGATTAGCTGGGACCACAAGTACTAGCTGGGACCTAGCTAGTTTTCTGTATTTTTTTGTAGAGACAGGGGGGGTCCCACTGTGTTGCCCAGGCTGGTCTTGAACTCCTGGCCTCAAGCGATCCTCCCACCTCGGCCTCCCAAAGTGCTGGGACTACAGGCGTGAGCCACCGTGTCCGGCCAGCATGAGTTTATTACCTTACAGTTTTGGAGGTCCGAGGTCTGAAATGGATCTAACAGAGCTAACACCAAGGTATTAGTAGGGTTGCGTCCAGTCTGAAGACTCTAGGGGAGAACCTGTCCATCACCCTTTATGGCTTCTAGCAGCTGCCTGCACTCCTTGGCTCATGGCCCCTTCCCCATCCTCAAAGCCAGCAGTGCAGCATCTTCAAATCTCTCTGACTCTGACCTCCTGCCTCCTTCTCATAAAGACCATTGTGATTACATCCAGCCCGAGCAGATAATCTAGGATAATCTCCCATCTCAAGGTCAGCTGGTTAGCAGCCTTAATTCCATCTGCCACCTTAAATCCCCTTTGTGGCATAAAATAATATATTCACAGCTTCTGGGAATTAGGACATCGTGCGGCTTAACACAGGCTTCAAAAACAAAAATCTTTAGGCCTCTAGGGAACACCCAAGGCCCCACCCCACAGATCCTGAACTCCCACCAGGGTCCACGTGCCTCAGTCTCTCCACTGCTACACAGCATGGGCGAGTATGCCCAGTGCCAGCACCTGTATGTGAATACACGTCCCCAGCAGTGCAGAGTCCAGCGTCTAATGAAAACGTGATCGGACAGAGCCCTGTGGCCTATCACTAGAGACTTCCCTCTCCAGATTAACAACAAAGAATTTATCAATACTTTTGAGCAACGTTTTTTTCCTGACCAGTCACAAATGGCCCGATTGTACAGCCCATGTTCTAGTAAGATCCATAAGAAATCCCCCTACTGCTGAAACCTACGCTTCCTCACACCCCTACATGCCAGGTTGCAGAAGGCTTTGCAGGGTACAGCTGAGCTGCTGCGGGGCACCCACAGGAGGAGACGTCCAAGAGCCCGAGCAGCATGTGCCCCCACTGTGCAGGTGGTGTCCCTCCAAATGGGGAGTGGGGGAGCTGGGGAACCAGAGGCCACCCAAAGCTGCTCAGGATGTCCTTGGCATGGTCAGCACCCTGCCCTGCAGCTCCCGGTGACTACGCTCTCACAAACCCCCACTCAGGAGCCAGCGCCCCGGGGCAGGCCAAAAAGGAACAGGGCGAGCCCTGCCCCACAAGCACGTAATGGCATGAGCGACATGAACCCTCGAGATGCTTAAAGACGACTGAGGGCACGACAAAACACCTTCCTTGCTTCAAAGCCCTTTTGCGACTCTTTCCTGCCAGAGGTGCCGCGAGGTGGCATCGCTTCCATTTCACAGGTCCCAGAGACACTGTGCAAAAAGTCACACAGCAACCCAGCATGGCCCACCTCCCAGTCTGGGGCCCTCCAGGCAGTTCCACATCGTTATGGCCCTCCAGCCTCCCACCGCCCAGCTGGGCATCCAGACAGGAATATCTCCTATGGGAAGCTCCCCTCCCCAGGTTCCCTCGGTGCCCCCTCCCACTCAGCTCCCCTCTCTCCAAAGCAAAAGTCAGGCGCCCCCTTCTCAATGTCAAACCTCATGCTGCGCCCTCCGCACCTCCAAGCACCCAAAGGCACTCCTTACGGCACCACGAGCACAGAGGCGGCCTGGACTCACGGACAGGGACTGTGACACAGAGAGGGCAGCGAGAGCCTGAAGGTCACACAGCAAACCAGAAAGCACACACCCGACGCACAGCACGCTTCCACTTCCACGTTCCCACTGAGGGCCGCACAGTTCCGGGAGGCGCTGCGGCAAGGGGGCAGCGCCCAGGGCCCAGGTGCCGGGAGATGCAGCTTCCTGCCCGCCGCTGCAGCTGCTATTTATAGCCGAGCAGGGAGAAGCCAAGACAGCCAGGGTCAGCTTCCTGCACGGCAGAGCCGGCCACAGCCTGGAAGCCTTCAAGGGTGACCCAGAGGGGAGTGGGCTGGGTCAGGGCAGACATGGGCTTTGATGTCCAGGATTGGGCACATGGTGGACCCAGGACTGTCCCCGGTCACTCCCAAGGGCCACAGTCCAGGGGAAAGGGATGAAAGCACAGAACGGACCCTGCCCATGACAGCTGCCCACCAAGCAAGGAGCTTAGGAGCTGTGTGTCCTAATCCAATGATATCACCACTCTGTGCCTCAGTGTCCCCATCTGTAAACAGGGAAACTAACAGTTCTGGCCACACTGGGTTATTGTGAAGCTTAGATGAGCTAAGCCAGGTGGTGAAAAGCGAGCTTGCCTGCATCCTGCCAGCTCAGGGCCCTCTCTGGAGCACCCTCACCTCTGCCCCTCCCTGCTCAGACACCAGACAGCAATGCTGGGGCAGGGGGCACCCCTGCACCAGGACACGTGCGAAGCAGCAGCTCTCTCTACTATACCCTCCAGTGTGTGCACAGCTTACAAAGCCCAGGGAGACTGAGCAAGTGGCAGGCACGGGGGCATCCCAACCAAGCCCCAGGACACAGCGGTGACAACGTCCACAGGATGTGTACATGCACGGGTGTCATCGCCATAGCAGTCCCAAGTGTCCACTCCCCTACACACCGGGGACTGCAGTTACCCCCATTCTACAGATGCAGAAACAGAGCACAAAGTGACAGAAAGAACTACGCTGAAGAAACGCAGAGCGGCCCCTACCCAGAGTTCGCTGAGGTCTCCTACCTTGGCCAAGGTCTCCTATCTTGGCCGAGGTCTCCTACCTTGGCCGAGGTCTCCTATCTTGGCCGAGGTCTCCTACCTTGGCCGAGGTCTCCTATCTTGGCCCAGGTCTCCTATCTTGGCCGAGGTCTCCTATCTTGCCAAACAGCAGAGAAGTCTTGCTGGCCCTGGGAATCCGCCCAGAAAGCTTGCAGTGGGTTTGGACCCCCCAGAACTTACTTGGTTCCTTGGGGAGAGGAGCAAGGGCCAGGAAGGATCCGCCTCAGGCCACCCATCCATGGGAACTCGGGTTTAAAGTCCCTCCCTGGTCCCTGGGGTCGCCTGGTTGTGATGCCTCAACTGCCTCCAAAAATTGGCAAAGGGAACACCCACACGGCAAACTGAAAACAGTAAGCACTAGCCCAGCCCACACGGAAGGCTTCTCTGTGCTCCCAGCGCCAGGCAATAAGCACCTTCATGTAGGACCTCACAAAATGCTCAAGACAACCTCGAGAAATGAGGAATCTGATTATGCCAATTTTATGGATGGCGAAATGGAGGCATGGACGCTGAATTAGGCAAAACTTGGTTCTTCCACACCCTGGCCACTCTGGGCCTCTCTGGGCTTAGGTTCACCTGTGGAGCTCAGGGGCCAAGTGCAGTGCTAGCAAGGGGTGGTCACAGCCACCAAGGGAGGGACAGAGAGGGAATGGCCACAGACTCAGTGACTTGGGGGCTCTGCGGGAGCAGAAGGGGGCCACAGGCAAGGGAGGGTACAGGTGTTAGGCACAGGGATGAATGGATGGATGACCTGGGACCCCCGACGGGCACCAGGGCACGAGGTGAGAACATGCCCAGCCACAGCCCAACACTCAACACATCCACGAGGTACCCACGATGTACCCAGCACTGCTCTAGTACCTGGGAGACAGACAGACATCCCCCCCTTGTGGAATGTCCATTCTCGCAGGGATGACAGACAACAGCAAGATGACAAACGTGTGAAACCATCATCAGAAGATGGCACAATGGGAAACAAGTGAGGGAGGGAGGGGAGAGGGTGCAATTTTCAATATGAAAATATCAGGCCAGGCGTGATGGCTCATGCCCATAATCCCAGCGCTTTGGGAGGCCAAGGCAGGTGGATCACCTGAGGCAGGTGGATCACCTACTAAAAATACAAAAATTGGCCGGGCGCGGTGGCTCAAGCTTGTAATCCCAGCACTTTGGGAGGCCGAGGCGGGCGGATCACGAGGTCAGGCGATCGAGACCATCCTGGCTAACACGATGAAACCCCGTCTCTACTAAAAGATACAAAAAACTAGCCGGGCGTGGTGGCGGAAGCCTGTAGTCCCAGCTACTCCGGAGGCTGAGGCAGGAGAATGGCGTGAACCCGGGAGGCGGAGCTTGCAGTGAGCCGAGATCGGGCCACTGCAATCCAGCCTGGGCGACAGAGCGAGACTCCGCCTCAAAAAAAAAAAAAAAAAAACAAAAATAAAAATACAAAAATTAGCCCTGCGTGGTGGTATGCGCCTATAATCCCAGTTACTCAGGAGGCTGAGGCAGGAGAACTGCTTTAACTCAGGAGGCAGAGGTTGCAGTGTGCAGAGATCACGCCACTGCACTCCAGTCTGGGCAACAGAGCAAGACTCTGTCTCAAAAAAACAAACAAACAAACAAAAAAAAAAAAAATTCAAGAAAAATGTCAAAGGAATGAGACAAGGTCTGCGGACACTGGGAAAGAGTGCTCCAGCAGGGCGAGTGCAAAGGCCCCGCGGCAGAAGCTGCCTGGTGCATTTCAGGAGAAACAGCGAGGCCGGTGTGGCTGAAACAGAGTGAGCAAGGGGAGCAGATTGCAGAGGACAGGCCACGCGGGGGCAGAGGGCAGAGCCTCAAAGCCCAGTTAGGGAATCGGCTTTCGGAGCGGCAGCGGGACTGTCCTGCCCTGGGTTTTCCTGCCCTGGATTTTCCAGGCCTGTCCCTGGCTGCCGCGTGGGGTATGGGTCTCAGGGTGACCAGTGAAGAGCCAGTTGTGCTGGGAGCCGTGTTCGCTTCTAGAACTGCTATAAACAAAGCCCCACACACCGGGGACTTAAAACAACCCACTGTTACTTTCTCACAGTTAGGGAGGCCAGAGGTTCAGAATCAAGGTGTTGGCAGGGTGGCTCCTTCCGGAGGCTCCGTGGGGGCGTGTCCCGAGCCTCCTCCCAGCGGTCCCTGACACTTCTTGGCGTCCAGCCACATCGCTCCAGTCTCTGCCTCCATTGTCGCACAGCCTTCTCCTCTGTGTCTTTTTGTCCTCTTATAAGGACACAGGCCACTGGATTTAGGGCCCAGCCTGCTCCAGGATGACCTCTTCCTAATTAAACGCATCCACAAAGACCTTGTTTCCAAATAAGGTCACAGCCTGAGGTTCTGGGAGGAACATGAATGGGTGGGAAGGTGGCAGGGGCACTGTCCAACACCATGCAGCAGCCTAGGCCAGGGCACGATAGTGACAGAGGATGCGAAATGGTTAAAAAATATCCAGGAGGGGCCGGGCGCGGTGGCTCAAGCCTGTAATCCCAGCACTTTGGGAGGCCGAGACGGGCGGATCACGAGGTCAGGAGATCGAGACCATCCTGGCTGACACGGTGAAACCCCGTCTCTACTAAAAAATACGAAAACTTAGCC